>NC_086103.1:85530338-85830722 GCF_963921235.1 Mobula hypostoma | reverse complement strand
GCCTCGCCCTGCCTGGAGCCTCGCCTCTCCTCGACTCACCTCGCATCCCCTCGCCTCGCCTGAAGCCTCGCCTTGCCTCGACTCGCCTCACCTGAAGCCTCGCCCTGCCTCGACTCACCTCGCCTGTAACCCTTGCTTGCACCGCTGTTAAGTTCACCTGCTGGAACAAGATAAGGAGCTGTCTATCATTGTTTTGAATTATCTCTGTGTCCACGCCTTCAGTAGGTTAGTCCGGCCGTTTGCCGCTACCTAGTGTTGGGGACTGTCTCGTCGTGTTCAGCATTCTGTTTATGAGTCCCGGCCCTACATCCTGTTCCCAAGGAGGGTCCCGGCTCTGCGTTCCATGTTCCTGCGTTCCTGTCTCCCCCTCAACTGAGCCTCTGCGTTCCTATCTCCCCCTCGACCGAAGCTCTGTGTTCCTGTCTCTCCCTCGACCGAGGCTCTGTGTTCCTGTCTGTCCCTCGACCGAAGCTCTGCGTTCCTGTCTCTCCCTCGACCGAGGCTCTGTGTTCCTGTCTCTCCCTCGACCGAGGCTCTGCGTTCCTGTCTCTCCCTCGACCGAGGCTCTGCGTTCCCGTCTCCCCCTCGACCGAAGCTCTGCGTTCCTGTCTCTCCCTCGACCGAAGCTCTGCGTTCCTGTCTCTCCCTCGACTGAGGCTCTGCGTTCCCGTCTGCCCCTCGACCAAAGCTCTGCGTTCCTGTCTCCCCCTCGACCGAGGCTCTGCGTTCCTGTTCTCCCTCGACCGAGGATCTGTGTTCCTGTCTCTCCCTCGACCGAGGCTCTGCGTTCCTGTCTCCCCCTCGACCGAAGCTCTGCGTTCCTGTCTCTCCCTCGACCGAGGCTCTGCGTTCCCGTCTCCCCCTCGACCGAAGCTGTGTTCCTGTCTCTCCCTCGACCGAGGCTCTGCGTTCCTGTCTCTCCCTCGACTGAGGCTCTGCGTTCCCGTCTCCCCCTCGACCGAAGCTGTGTTCCTGTCTCCCCCTCGACCGAAGCTCTGCGTTCCCGTCTCCCCCTCGACCGAAGCTCTGCGTTCCTGTCTCTCCCTCGACCGAGGCTCTGTGTTCCTGTCTCTCCCTTGACCGAGGCTCTGCGTTCCTGTTCTCTCTCGACCGAGGCTCTGTGTTCCTATTCTCCCTCGACCGAAGCTCTGCGTTCCTGTCTCTCCCTCGACCGAGGCTCTGCGTTCCCGTCTCCCCCTCGACCGAAGCTGTGTTCCTGTCTCCCCCTCGACCGAAGCTCTGCGTTCCTGTCTCTCCCTCGACTGAGGCTCTGCGTTCCCGTCTGCCCCTCGACCAAAGCTCTGCGTTCCTGTCTCCCCCTCGACCGAGGCTCTGCGTTCCTGTTCTCCCTCGACCGAGGATCTGTGTTCCTGTCTCTCCCTCGACCGAGGCTCTGCGTTCCTGTCTCCCCCTCGACCGAAGCTCTGCGTTCCTGTCTCTCCCTCGACCGAGGCTCTGCGTTCCCGTCTCCCCCTCGACCGAAGCTGTGTTCCTGTCTCTCCCTCGACCGAGGCTGTGTTCCTGTCTCTCCCTCGACCGAGGCTCTGCGTTCCTGTCTCTCCCTCGACCGAGGCTCTGCGTTCCCGTCTCCCCCTCGACCGAAGCTCTGCGTTCCTGTCTCCCCCTCGACCGAAGCTCTGCGTTCCCGTCTCCCCCTCGACCGAAGCTCTGCGTTCCTGTCTCTCCCTCGACCGAGGCTCTGTGTTCCTGTCTCTCCCTCGACCGAGGCTCTGCATTCCTGCCTCTCCCTTGACCAAGGCTCTGCGTTCCTGTCTCTCCCTCGACCGAGGCTCTGCGTTCCCGTCTCCCCCTCGACCGAAGCTCTGCGTTCCTGTCTCTCCCTCGACCGAGGCTCTGTGTTCCTGTCTCTCCCTCGACCGAGGCTCTGCGTTCCTGTTCTCCCTCGACCGAGGCTCTGCGTTCCTGTCTCTCCCTCGACCGAGGCTCTGCGTTCCTGTCTCCTCCTCGACCGAGGCTCTGCGTTCCTGTCTCCCCCTCGACCGAGGCTCTGCGTTCCTGTCTCTCCCTCGACCGAGGCTCTGCGTTCCCGTCTCCCCCTCGACCGAAGCTGTGTTCCTGTCTCCCCCTCGACCGAAGCTCTGCGTTCCCGTCTCCCCCTCGACCGAAGCTCTGCGTTCCTGTCTCTCCCTCGACCGAGGCTCTGTGTTCCTGTCTCTCCCTTGACCGAGGCTCTGCGTTCCTGTTCTCCCTCGACCGAGGCTCTGTGTTCCTATTCTCCCTCGATCGAAGCTCTGCGTTCCTGTCTCTCCCTCGACCGAGGCTCTGCGTTCCCGTCTCCCCCTCGACCGAAGCTGTGTTCCTGTCTCCCCCTCGACCGAAGCTCTGCGATCCTGTCTCTCCCTCGACCGAGGCTCTGTGTTCCTGTCTCTCCCTCGACCGAGGCTCTGCATTCCTGCCTCTCCCTTGACCAAGGCTCTGCGTTCCTGTCTCTCCCTCGACCGAGGCTCTGCGTTCCCGTCTCCCCCTCGACCGAAGCTCTGCGTTCCCGTCTCTCCCTCGACCGAGGCTCTGTGTTCCTGTCTCTCCCTCGACCGAGGCTCTGCGTTCCTGTTCTCCCTCGACCGAGGCTCTGCGTTCCTGTCTCTCCCTCGACCGAGGCTCTGCGTTCCTGTCTCCCCCTCGACCGAGGCTCTGCGTTCCTGTCTCCCCCTCGACCGAGGCTGTGCGTTCCTGTCTCTCCCTCGACCGAGGCTCTGCGTTCCGGTCTCCCTTGACTGAGGCTCTGCATTCCTGCCTCTCCCTTGACCGAGGCTCTGCGTTCCTGTCTCTCCCTCGACCGAGGCTCTGTGTTCCTATTCTCCCTCGACCGAGGCTCTGCGTTCCTGT
Source organism: Mobula hypostoma (assembly GCF_963921235.1). Lineage (NCBI taxonomy): Eukaryota > Metazoa > Chordata > Chondrichthyes > Myliobatiformes > Myliobatidae > Mobula > Mobula hypostoma. The sequence continues at coordinate 85,827,875 of NC_086103.1, read as the reverse complement.
CTCTTCCTCGACCGAGTCTCTGTGTTCCTGTCTCTCCCTCAACCGAGGCTCTGCGTTCCCGTCTCTCCCTCGACCGAGACTCTGTGTTCCTATTCTCCCTCGACCGAGGCTCTGCATTCCTGTCTCTCCCTCGACCAAGTCAAGGCTTCCGGCTTTGTGTTCCGAGGTTCCTGTTTCCCAAGACCATGTCATGTCTTTGCCTAGTTCCGGAGTCCGAGCCCGAGTCAAGACCTAGGTTCTGGGTCCTTGTCCAGTCTCTGGCTCGGAGTCCGAACCCAAGCCTCATCATGTCCTCGCCTCGAGGAACCCAAGCCTCATCATGTCCTTGCCTCGAGGAACGCAAGCCTTGTCATGTCCTTGCCTCGAGGAACCCAAGCCACGTCCCGTCTAGTAGCCACATCATGTCCTTGCCTAGATCTGGGGTCCGAGCCCAAGTCAAGACCCAGGTTTCGGGTCCTTGTCCAGTCTCTGGCTTGGAGTCCTTGTCCAGGTTCCAAGTTCCCAGTTCCTTGTCCAGGTCCCGCTTTCCTAGTCATCTCCTAGTCTGTGTTCATGTCCCAGCTGCTAGTCTGCATCCAGTCACGTCCCTAACTCTAGTCCTGTCCTGTTCCTAGTACTTCAGTGTCTGTGTCTTGCATTTGGGTCTGCTCCCAGTGTCCCACTTTATGACAGTCAGGATCTTCAGTGGAAATAAGCCTCGGGCACTGGGTGACTTTTGTGACATTCTGATATAGATGGTGCTGGCTAGGTAGGATGAGAGGAAAAGTTAGTGTCGAGGTATACAAGCAGGCTGAGGTCAAGAAGGTAGTTTGCTGTTAATTGAACTCAAAAGTGTAAACCTCCTTAATGAAATGATTGACCTCAAATCCTTAGCAGAAAAGATCTGCCCACTCTTTCTACAATCTCTTTTTAACAAACTCAAAGGTAGGCTTCATTCTCAATTTCTGTATGTGTGGTTCATTCATTCAGGGATTGGAATGCACAAAAAATTGGTGTCGGCAGATGTGGAGAGCAGAAGGAGGGCTCGGAGATCAAAGTCATGGGAACTTTTTCAACTGGTGAATTATGCAGGGTCGGTGGGCAATGGGATTGGCTAGACTGGCCAAACCAATTTCAGCGAGTAAGATATTTGCCATCGAATGAGGGTTTGAGGAAGAGACAAAATGTGAAGTTATATCCATGTCCAAACAATGAGCAAAATTGTGGAGGGAGTAGTTGTTGGGAGTGAGGGAGAGTTCCATTTATCACTATGGATGCAATATGGGCTTAGATAAAAATTGGCCACTCACTTGGGAGGAATGAAAAGTTTTGGGTGAGGATGAGAAATGAGATAACTGGAACTGGTTCAAAAATAAAGAATACGTGGCCTCAGTTGGGGGTAGTATATAGTGGGTATTAATTAATCTCTGTGTGAACAGCATTGTTTAATCATTCACAATTCTACAGGTCCATAGACAACGTACTGAGAGAGTTCCGCCAGAAACTACAGAAATAGAGTTAACTAATGAGGGGACCAAATCTATCATCATTGACACAAATAAATACTGATAGTTAGCAGCGTTACATGGGGACAATTAAGTTATTCATAAACTTTACCCTTCAAAGTTTATATTTAATTATGTTTGTGGAGATTCCCTGATCAAATTTTTGGTGGCATCCATACAGTATTGAAGTAACTAATTATGTTAAGCTTTTTGTCAACTGGTTGCATTATACAGACGTTAGATACAGATAAATGCAAATGCTGCTAAATTGATTGATTCTCAGAGGCATTTCCATTTCTTTTGAAAATGGATGTTGCAACCCACACATCAATTTTGCTTTATAATAGATAGACTCACTCTTTATAAACTGGTATGTTAAGGCCAGAGTTTTGGACTTCAGGATCAGAGACTAGGAATCTGGGCGAGGAAAGTTGACAGTTTTAATGTACACATTAAATTAGATTCTGGACTAATTCCTGAGGATTGGAGGGTGGCTAATGTAACCCCACTTTTTAAAAAAACAAGGAAGAGAGAAACCAGGGAATTATAGACGGGTTAGCCTAACGTCAGTGGTGGGGAAACTGCTGGAGTCAGTTATCAAAGATGTGATAACAGCACATTTGGAAAGCGGTGAAATCATCAGACAAAGTCAGCATGGATTTGTGAAAGGAAAATCATGTCTGACGAATCTCATAGAATTTTTCGAGGATGTAACTAGCAGAGTGGATAGGGGAGAACCAGTGGATGTGGTATATTTGGATTTTCGAAAGGCTTTTGACAAGGTCCCACACAGGAGAATAGTGTGCAAACTTAAAGCACATGGTATTGGGGGTAAGGTATTGATGTGGATAGAGAATTGGTTGGCAGACAGGAAGCAAAGAGTGGGAATAAACGGGACCTTTTCAGAATGGCAGGCAGTGACTAGTGGGGTACCGCAAGGCTCAGTGCTGGGACTCCAGTTGTTTACAATATATATTAATGACTTAGATGAGGGAATTAAATGCAGCATCTCCAAGTTTGCAGATGACACGAAGCTGGACGGTAGTGTTAGCTGTGAGTTGGATGCTAAGAGGATGCAGGGTGACTTGGATAGGTTAAGTGAGTGGGCAAATTCATGGCAGATGCAATTTAATGTGGATAAGTGTGAGGTTATCCACTTTGGTGGCAAAAACAGGAAAACAGATTATTATTTAAATGGTGGCCAATTAGGAAAAGGGGAGGTGCAATGAGACCTGGGTGTCATTATACACCAGTCATTGAAAGTGGGCATGCAGGTACAGCAGGCGGTGAAAAAGGCAAATGGTATGCTGGCATTTATAGCAAGAGGATTCGAGTACAGGAACAGGGAGTTACTACTGCAGTTGTACAAGGCCTTGGAGAGACCACACCTGGAGTATTGTGTGCAGTTTTGGTCCCCTAATCTGAGGAAAGACATCCTTGCCATAGAAGGAATACAAAGAAGGTTCACCAGATTGATTCCTGTGATGGCAGGACTTTCATATGAAGAAAGACTGGATGAACTGGGCTTGTACTCGTTGGAATTTAGAAGATTGAGGGGGGATCTTATTGAAACGTATAAAATCCTAAAGGGATTGGACAGGCTAGATGCAGGAAGATTGTTCCCGATGTTGGGGAAGTCTAGAACGAGGGGTCACAGTTTGAGGATAAAGGGGAAGCCTTTTAGGACCGAGATGAGGAAAAACTTCTTCACACAGAGAGTGGTGAATCTATGGAATTCTCTGCCACAGGAAACAGTTGAGCCCAGTTCATTGGCTATATTTGAGAGGGAATTAGATATGGCCCTTGTGGCTAAAGGGATCAGGGGGTATGGAGGGAAGGCTGGTACAGGGATCTGAGTTGGATGATCAGCCATGATCATACTGAATGGTGGTGCAGGCTCGAAGGGCCGAATGGCCTACTCCTGCACCTAGTTTCTATGTTTCTATGTTTCTCCATCATCCTGACCTCTGTGCACAGTTTTACCACATGTCATTCCCTAATGTGAAGCTTTGTTCCATGAGCAATAATTCATTAAATACCCATTGTTTCCAAAGGAGCAAAAGCCACGTGTAGTAGCAGCTTGTAACTTGATAGACAGAGATGATCACGCATACAGAATGATCATTCTTTTCTTGGACCATGATCCCATCATAAAAGAGACTCAATTACCCAGCATTTGAATGCTATGTTAAGTTAGGTTGACCAAGACTTGTGCACATCTAAAGCTTGCTTCTTGGACATCCAGTAATTGAACATGGATCTCAGATGACCAAAGAACAATTGATGGCTAGCAAGGAAGTCAAACAAGGAAAGAATGAGGGAAGAAGGAATGGTTTTCTTTACCGTTTAACTGAAAGCCACAACAATCTTTGTACTTCAACAGATTTTATAGTGCATTTTGACAAAGGGCTATTTATTGATGTTATTACAGAATGAGAAAATACAAACTCTCAGAAAAATTGAATTGGGCTAGGAGATGGAGTGTGGGAAGTTCAGTTTGTTGGAAGAGTGCACTAGAATTGGTACAGGCAACTAACTGACAAACATAACAAAATGAAAGGCTTTTAAGAAAATACAGCATATCAAATCAGTGTCAAGGCTTCATGTCTTCCCAGCATGCAAACTGTTATCCGAATGCTTCTATTACTTTTGCATTGAACTGAGGTTGCTTATTCACATTTGGGTGTCACATTAACAGTGAGTTGTTGGGTTAAAGCAGATTACATCAAGAGCTGATCTCTGAAATGACAGCTCATTGTGTAGCTAGGACACCATCACATTTGACTATTAATCTCCTGAGGTCTTGTGTGTGTGTGTGAAAGGCTCAGAACATGTTTGTGTTTGTTTTAAAATTGGAACCTCCAGAGAGTGACATGGTTTTTCCTGTTTGAAACATGTCCTTCAGAAAAATGCAGATCTGACCCAGGCTCATGACTAATCCAAGTATGAAGTTCCATTGCACCAAGATCCCTCCCATTTACTCTTCCTGCACCGAATCCCTGCTCCATAATGTTCAATAAACAGCTCTATCTGGCTTCAAATCACATTTCAGCTCTTCAATGTTTACTGGAAATCATTAGCATCACTTACATTTATTTACTTAAATGAATTGCATGAGCTTGACATGGAACCAAACTGTTGTAAACAATATCATAACGGACCCAGATTTTAGCTTTATCTTACACATGTACCATCTCTAAGACAGCTCACTCTGATGCAACAACAATGGGTCCAAAGTTACCCCTGCAATCACTGCAATATTTGAAACTCTCATCCATGTCTTGGTTACTTCAAGATTTGACTATTGTACCAGTAGCTCAGTTCAGTTCAGCAACACTATGAACACTTTGACCACTTTGTATAACAACAGACTTTGTTTTTATTTTGTTCTAATTGTGTTTTTCCTTGTAAAGATTGTATATTATGTTCAATTCATGTTTTTCTTGTGATCCTATATGCTGGCAAGCTTCTCGTTGTACATCTGTATACATGTACTTGTGCATCTAACAATAAAGTCAGCTTTGACTTTAAATTGGACAAATTGTCAAATTAACAGCTTGTAAGGGCATTGACAGGAACTGGAATTGCAGATGACAAGATAGAAACCACTTCTGTGATGGGAGTTAGAACTATAGAAGGTATCCCTTAAACTGTTTACAATTGTTTTATGTTAACTCCTGTTAACTGCTTTCCAATGTTGATATGTTCCCACCACCAATGGACTCTCTTTCAAGGACTATTCATCTCCTGTTGTCAATATTTATTGCTTATTTATTTCATACAATCATAGAAATCTGCTGCACATTACAAGCCCTTTGGCCCACACTGTTGTGCCAACCATGAAACCTACTCGAGAAACTGCCTAGAATTCCCCTACCGCATAGCCCTCTATTTTTCTAAGCTTCATGTACCTATCTAAGAGTCTCTTAAAAGACCCTTGTTTATTTATATTATTGTTTCTTCTTTTTGCTTTTTATCAGTTTGTTGTTTTCTGCACTCTGGTTGAAAGCCCAAATTGAGTGGTCATTTATTGATTCTGTTATAGTTACTATTCTATAGATTTCACAGTTTTACTGTATATGGTAACATATATGTACTTTGATAATAAAACTTACTTTGAAATACATGAAAGCAATAACTAAAACAATTTCATACTTTACGCCAAAGGAGAATTTGGCACATGTGCAACTGTACTCCTTCAGGAACAGCAAGGAGCAAGCAAAAAGTTGATTGAAGTAAAGACAGCATTGCAAAATCTGTATGTTCCTGTCGTTAGTCTGAGCAGAAAGTGTAGATTGCAAGTCAAAGCAACGTCACATAAAGGCCTTAACTAGGATAGCATACTGCTCAAGCTGATTGAGTAAAATCATTGTCATTCTCAGAATAGAGTGATTGATGTGGAAAGACCAAAAGATACAGAGGTGAACAGAATCAGAGGGGATAATTATGCCGAAGTCATCGGCACTGAGACATAATTTGAGGTAGCAACTGAGGGAGAGACACATTGAGCCAATTGAAAAGTACAAGTCTCGTTGGGAATGAGTTTTATCTGAGCCAATAAAAAGAAGGTGTAAGTACAGGATTGGCCATTGTTGGACTGAGAGGCTTGAGCTCAACAGACTTTGGCAAAAATAGTCTTGGGCAAGCAGAGGCTTGAAATATGTTTCCAGCATTTTTAAAAAATTTTCTTCATCTTTCGGTATGTAGCTAGTGAACTGAGAATAGGTCCAGAGTTAGTGATATGTTCTTTGTGTGAGATGTGGGAACTCTGGGAGCCATCAAGTCTCCCTAATAAGTATATCTGCATGAAATGCATCGAGCTGTAGCTCCTTAGAGACCGTGGAACTGGAGCTGCAGCTGGATGACCTTTGGCTTACACAGCAGAATGAGAAAGTGATTGATAGGAACTCCAGGGAGGCAGTCACTCCTAAATTGCAGGAAGAAGCTATCTAGGTGACTGTCAGGAGAGGGAAAGGGAATAAGCAGCCAGTGCAGAGTTGCCTTGTGGCCGTTCCCCTCAATAATAAGTTTGAGGTCTTCCCTTGGCCAGGGTTGAGCACGGATGTTGTGATACGCAAACCAAGGCAGTATGATACAGAGAGCAAGCTGTTGCCCATGTAGCAGGCTCCCCTTCTCCACACAGCTGATGATTCCAAAGGAACAGCCGAGGTTGATACAGCTTGGCACCATCGGTGTCGCAGGAGTTCCGATCAGAGTTGAATACAATGTAGGACTGCCTTAAGGATGCCAGCTCTAGACCTTCCCTTGGGTTTACTCCTGAAGCCTTCACCATGAGTCAGTATAGTCACAAGGCAGTGGAGGTTTGAGATCAGGGTTTTCCTTCTCCTAGATGAGCTGCAAACTATGACTGATGAGCCCTATCTGCCCAAAGTGCCCGGTTTTACGGTGCCAGTAAAGCTGCCTTTGCTCCTTCTTCTGTCAGTAGAAACCATGCTACTGGGCCTAGAAGCTAGGAGCTGGACTTGGTTTCAGAAGCTATTTGAGACACACACCATTGGGAGCATTTAATAGGTAGTGGGAGCTTCTCCCCATTACCACCCCCAGCTGTAACAACCTTAAAGAACCAATAATAAGTACACTGCTTTGGAAACTGTTGGCAGAAGGCATGGCCTACTGGAGGAAGCAGCAATGACTGGGTTTCTGGCATTAATTCTAACTCTGTGGCTCAAAAGGGAAGGGTGAGAAGAGGATGCAGTAGTGATAGGGGATTCCATAGTTAGAGGGGCAGATAGTGATCGGGGATTCCATAGAGGGGCAGATAGTGACATGGGATTCCATAGAGGGGCAGACAGTGACAGGGGATTCCATATTGGGGCAGATAGTGACAGGAGATTCCATATTGGGGCAGATAGTGATAGGGGATTCCATAGTTAGAGGGGCAGATAGTGATAGGGGATTCCATTGTTAGAGGAGCAGATAATCATCGGGGAATTCCATAGTTAGAGCTACAGATAAAGACAGGGGATTCCATAGAGGGGCGGATAGTGACAGGGGATTCCATACTGGGGCAGATGGTGATAGGTGATTCCATAGTTAAAGGGGCAAAAAGGAGATTCTGTAGACATGAGAAAGAAACTCGGATGGCAGTTTCCCTACCAAGTCCTCAGAATTCTAAAGGGGGAGTGGGTCAGCAGCCAGAGGTTCTGGGACGTATTGATACCAACAACATAGGTAGGAAAAGCGAGCAGGTCCTGAAGAGAGAATTCAGAGAGTTAGGTAGAAAGCTGAAAAGCGGGACAACCATGGTAGTAATCTCTTGATTGCTGTCTGTGCCATGTGGCAGTGAGGGTAAGAATAGGATGAGCTGGCAGAAAAATATGTGGCTGAGGAATATGGTGCAGGGGACAATGTTTCAGATTTCTGGATAATTTGATCTCTTCTGCGGATGATATGATCTATAGAAAAAGGGTGGGTTACACTTGAACCAAAGAGAGACCAATATCATTTTGCAAACACGAGGAAATCTGCAGATGCTTGAATTTCAAGCAACACACATAAAAGTTGCTGGTGAACGCAGCAGGCCAGGCAGCATCTATAGAAAGAGGTACAGTCGACGTTTCGGGCTGAGACCCTTCATCAGGACTAACTGAAAGAAGAGCTAGTAAGAGATTTGTAAGTGGGAGGGGGAGGGGGAGATCCAAAATGAAAGGAGAAGACAGGAGGGGGGGGCGGGATGGAGCTAAGAGCTGGACAGGTGATTGGCAAAAGGGATATTAGAGGATCATGGGACAGGAGGCCTAGGGAGAAAGAAGCGGGGAGGGGTGAAGCCCAGAGGATGGGCAAGGGACAGGGCAGTGGGAGAAAAAGGAGAGAGAGAAAAATAATATATATAAAATAAATATAAATAAATAAAATAAATAAATAACAGATGGGGTACGAGGGGGGAGGAGGGGCAATAACAGAAGTTAGAGATGTCAATGTTCATGCCATCAGGTTGGCGGCTACCCAGATGGAATATAAGGTGTTGTTCCTTCAACCTGAGTGTGGTTTCATCTTGACAGTAGGGGAGGCCATGGATAGACATATCAGAATGGGAATGGGACGTGGAATTAAAATGTGTGGCCACTGGGAGATCCTGCTTTCTCTGGCGGACAGAGCGTAGGTGTTCAGTGAAACAGTCTCCCAGTCCGCGCCGGGTCTCGCCAATATATAGAAGGCCGCATTGGGAGCACTGGACACAGCATATCACCCCAGCCAACTCACTGGTGAAGTGTTGCCTCTTCTGGAAGGACTGTCTGGGGCCCTGAATGCTAGTGAGGGAGGAAATGTAAGGGCATGTGTAGCACTTGTTCCGCTTACAAGGATAAGTGCCGGGAGGGAGATCGGTGGGGAGGGATGAATGGACAAGGGAGTCGTGCAATGATTTACCAATATTATTGTGGACAGGTTTGCTAGAGCAGTTGGGGAGGGTTTAAACTAATTTGGGAAAGGGATGGTAATCCGACTGATAGGGCTGAGGATGGGGCAGTCGGTATACAAGGAGTGAAACTGTGAGGAAGGACAGGCAGCTGACAGGGTAAAATTGCAGTCAGTGAGATGAGTTAAAGGTAACATGGGGGCGAAATCAAAAAGGATGAAAATACAGCACTAAAGATGTTATATTTGAATGCATACAGTATACGGGATATAGTCGAAGATCTTGTAGCGAAATTAGAGATTGGCAGGTTGTTGCGGGTCGTGGCTGAAAAAAGATCATAGTTGGGAGCTTAATATCCAAGGACAAACATTGTATCACAAAGAACAGGCAAGTAGGCAGAAGGGGTGTGGTGACACTGTTGATAAAAGATTAAATCAAATCCTTAGAAATTAGAAACATGGAAACATAGAAAACCTACAGCACAATACAGACCCTTCAGCCCACAAAGCTGTGCCGAACATGTCCTTACCTTAGAAATTACCTAGGGTTACCCATAGCCCTCTATTTTTCTAAGCTTCATGTACCTGTCCAGGAGTCTCTTAAAGACTCTATCGTACCCAACTCCACCACCGTCACTGGCAGCCTGTTCCATGCACTCACCATTCTCTGTGCAAAAAAACACTGAGTTCACTCAACCTATTCTCATAAGGCATGCTTCCCAATCCAGGCAACATCCTTGTAAATCTCCTCTAGAGCCTTTCTATAGTTTCCACATCTTTCCTGTAGTGAGGTGAACAGAACTGAGCACAGTACTCCAAGTGGAGTCTGACCAGGGTCCTATATAGCTGTAACATTACCTGTCGGCTCTTAAACTCAATCTCACAGTTGATGAAGGCCAATACACCATATGCCTTCTTAACCACACAGTCAACCTGCGCAGCAGCTTTGAGTGTCCTATGGACTCGGACCCCCAGATCTCTCTGATCCTCCACACTGCCAGGAGTCTTACCGTTAATACTATATTCTGCCATCATATTTGACCTACCAAAATGAACCACCTCACACTTATCTGGGTTGAACTCCATCTGCCACTTCTCAGCCCAGTTTTGCATCCTATCAATGTCCCATTGTAAGCTCTGACAGCCCTCCACACTATCCACAACACCTCCAACCTTTGTGTCATCAGCAAATTTACTAACCCATCCCTCCACTTCTTCGTCCAGGTCATTTACAAAAATCACAAACAGTAGCGGGTCCCAGAACAGATCCCTGAGGCACACCAATGATCACCAACCTCCATGCAGAATATGACCCGTCTACAACCACTCTTTGCCTTCTGTGGGCAAGCCAGTTCTGGACCCACAAAGCAATGTCCCCTTGGATCCCATGCCTCCTTACTTCCTCAATAAACCTCGCATGGGGTTACTTGTCAAATGCCTTGCTGAAATCCATATACACCACATCTACGGCTCTACCTTCATCAATGTATTTAGTCACATCCTCAAGAAATTCAATCAGGCTCGTAAGGCACGACATACCTTTCACAAAGCCATGTTGACTATTCCTAATCATATTATGCTTCTCCAAATGTTCATAAATCCTGCCTCTCAGGATCTTCTCCATCAACTTACCAACCACTGAAGTAAGTCTCACTGGTCTATAATTTCCTGGGCTATCTCTACTCCCTTTCTTGAATAATGGAACAACATCTGCAAACCTCCAATCCTCCAGAACGTCTGCTGTTCCCATTGGTGTTGCAAAGATCACTGGCAGAGGCTCAGCAATTTCCTCCCTTGCCTTCCTCAGTAGCCTGGGGTACATCTCGTCTGATCCCGGTGACTTATCCAACTTGATGCTTTCCTAAAGCTCCTGCACATCCTCTTTCTTAATATCTACATGCTCAACCTTTTCAGTCCGCTGTGAGTCATCCGTATAATGGCCAAGATCCTTTTCCATAGCGAATACTGGAGGAAAGTACTCATTAAGTACCTCTGCTATCACTGCAGGTTCCATACACACTTTCCCACTGTCACAGTTGATTGGTCCTATTCCCTCATGTCTTATACTCTTGCTCTTCAAATTGTTGACATAGGATTGGAAGATGAAAAAGCCTTGTGGGTGGAGTTAAGAAACTGCAAGGGTAGAAAGTCCCTGATGGGTGTTACAGTATACACAGACCTCTGAACAGTAGCCAGGATGTGGGATTCAAATCACAATGGGAGATAGAAAAGGCATGTATAAAGGGCAACATTATGATAGTTAAGGGCGATTTCATTATCAGGTAGTTTGAGAAAATCAGGTTGGTACTGGATCGGAACAGAAGGAATTTGTAGAATGTAGAACAGCATTTTGGATTGGGAGTTGATTAATGAATCAGATTTGATTAGAGAGTTCATTCCAGACATCCAGGCTCACCCCCATCTTCCTGCTGCCTTAACAGGAATAGAGTTCCTCTTGTCCTCTCCTACCACCCCATGTGTTGCTGCATCCAACACATCACTCTCTGAAACTGCCGCTGTCTTCAACAGGATCCTATCACCAAAAACATCTTTACTTATCCCACACCCCCCTTTTCACTTTCTGCTGGGATTCCTCCCCCCATGACCCCTTTGTGCCCTTCTCCATTCATCCCTTCCTACTAATGTCCCTCCCGGCATATATTCCTGCTACTGAGGGAAATATTACACCTGCCCACTCAGCTCCTCACTCAGCTCCATTCAGGGCCTAAACCGTCCTTGCAGGTGAGGCACCATTTCATGTGTTAAGGTCATCTATTGTATCCAGTGCTCCTGAAACGGCCCCATCTGCAATGCTGGGATCCAATGTAAATTGCTTTATTGAGCACCATCCGCTGAAAGTAAAGTTTCCTAATGGCCAAATATTTTAATTCTGATTCCCATTCCCATTCTGACATGTCAGTACATGGCCTCTTCTTCTGCCACAATGACAGCAACTACTCATATTCCTTCTAGGTAGCCTCTGACCTGCTGGCATGAACATCGATTTCTCTTTCTGGTATTTTCCTTCTTCTTTTTCTCTTCCTCTTCCCCTTCTCTCTTCTTCCATTCCCCATTCTGGCCTCTTACCTCTTCCCTACACCTGCCTATCACCTCCCCCTGAGGAGAAGAGGCCAGAGTGTCCTTTCTTCATTCCTTTTTCCCACGGTCCACTCTCCTCTCCTATCAGATTCCTTCTTCTCCAACTCTTTATCTTTCCCACCTACCTTTTTTCACCTATTATCTTTGAATTCTCCTCCTTCCGCTCTGCCACCATTTTATCCTAGGATTTTCCCCTTCCTTTCCAGTCCTGATAAATGATCTCAGGCCAAGACATCCACTGTTTATTCATTTTCATAGATGCTGTCACCATGCAGTTTGAGAGGGAGAAAGTAAAGTCAGATGTATCAGTATTCCAGTGAAGTAAGGGGAATTGCAGAGATATGAGAAAGGAGCTGAGCAAAGGTAATTGGAAGGGGACACCAGCAGGGACGATGGCAGACAGCAATGGCTGGAGATTTTGGGGGTAATTCTGATCTCCTGAAAGTTTCCTGCTTTTTCTATTCTCATTCCAGTCCATTCAGTCTTTGTTGATATTTGTAATCTTTAACGCTTGATATCCTAATTTCAACTCTCTAATATCTTGGAAAACATCAACAAAATGTCCTCAGTTTAAATCTCATGCTTCTTGTGTAATTATGTAATCCAGTTTAAGATGGCAGTGTTGAAACCTAGCAATTATTTATTGGTTGCAAACAAAACAAAAAAAACAACTAAGTACATTATTAATACCACTTTTTCTTGTAAAATTTATGGTAAACGATCACTGCAAACAATGGAGAGGTGAGCGAAGGCGAGGCTAAGCTGAAGAATGAAGCTTGTAGGTGCAAGGCGAAGTTGAGGTCGAGGCATGTTAGAAGCAAAGTCAGCTGAGTTCAAGACATATTCGAGGCCAAGAGCGGAGTGGAGGAGAGATAGAATCAGGAATAAGGTTTGATCGATCTAATTTCCAGTTGATCTGGAAAAGTTGGTTAAAAGGGGCAAGGGTCAAGGTAGGTCTGCAAAGTTTACTCAGCTCTGCACTGAACTGAGGCTGAGGCTGTGGCCTTCTCCAGATGCTCCAGGCTTTGTGTCCAAGGGGTCTGTGACTTTTACTCGGCTCTGCACTGAACCAAAGCTGTGCCCTGCTCCAGGTGCTCCAGGCTTTGAGTCTATGGACTCACTTTTGTTCTGATTTCTATTTGCTTACTCTAATTGCTTGCACAGTTTGTTTTTTTTCCCTCTTCGCATTTGGTGTTTGACGAACTTTTAATGAGTTCTTTTAGGTTTCTTTGCTTTATGGCTACCTATAAGGAGACGAATCTCAAGGTTGTATAATGTATACATACTTTGATAATAAATGTACTTTGAACTTTGAACTTAGGCTACAGGCCACAAAAGTGAAAAACAAAATGCTCCTTTATGGTCTGCATGTATAATGAATCCGAAATTCACTGCTTCTGAAAAGATCTTTGATTTTATGAGATGCAGCAACCGGTACAGGAGTAGAGGCAGAATAAAATGCTAACCAAAGTCTGAAGGCAGTTATCTTTCAGAGTCCAACATTAGAGTCAAGTTGTTTGAGGATTGAGTTACTTGAACTGTCATAATATCATTTACTTTTCATTTTCCAATTCCTCACCTCTTCTTTTCTTGCAAAAGACACTGCCACCATTGTGGAATATGGCTCTGCAGATCTCTGAATTGACCGAATAAATCACTCGCTCCTTATCCCATTCATTTGTTCAAAGCCCAGCTCTCACCTGGCAACTGCACGTGTGCTTTGTGTTAACTGTGAAAGTAAAGAGATCGGAAACACAATGATTTATTCTTCCTTCTGCGCCCAAAGGGTTACTGAATCCTATTGTGGCAGTCCTGGCTGAGTTCAGCTGATTCAGCAAGGACCTGGAGTTGTGACTGCTGAGTTTTGGGGCTGTGTAGTTTATTTTCATTGGAGCTGCGGTAAGGGTGTAGTGTTGCTGAAGTTGCATGTAAGTCAGATGTATATGTCTCAGAATAATACATCTTGCGCCTCTACCTATTTCATTATACAGTTAGACAGAAATAGCTAGGGAGGAAATATTGAGAGGGAGAATTCCATCATTAGTTTTAATATTTGGTTTTAAAGCATTTAGTTTGATTTTTGTGAACTTGAATGTGAATTTTATTTCCAGACTTTTATCTTTTAGGACCCTGACTCCATCTGTGCAGTTTTTTTTTATTTCAGGAAATTTACTGCTGTGGTTTGATCTGGATCCACACACGAGACTGAGAAGGCACCTTAACTGGATTGATAATCAGTGCAAGCTCAGCAAAGCTTGTTAAAACAAAAACCTCGGCTAAAAGCAGATTATTTTTAACTTATTGGATTTGCAAGACCGGCAATGCACTGTTGCAATGGGGAGAGGAAGGAGATTTAACAGTAAATTTCAAAACTTGATTAAGAATTTCAATGAAGACTGCAGTGTTTTGGTCAAAAAGCAGGGCAGTGGGACTAATTGATGCTCTATCAAAGCAGAGATGCAAAGGGCTGAATGGGTCCTTTTCCCTGCCACATATTCTGACAAGCACTGAGTGTTCAGTCCCATGTGGAATTAGTTGGCACTGCAAACTAGTGAGCCACCCTAAAAAGGTTTTCATTAAAATGCAGTAATATTGCAGGTGCAAGGCGAGTAATCCTTACTTTACCTGAACCACCTGCAAATTAGACTGGGGTCAACACCACAAAGTAAAATTTAAGCCGAGAAAAGACTATAATTGGAATGTGAAGTCTGAGCAGCTTGGACATTTAAAGAGTCCCCAGACACATTCCTACTGCTCTTTATTGAAGAATGATTCTGGTAGCTATGCAGAGTTTTTTTCTCTGTCTCCATTGGGTGAAGTTCTGTTGAGTACTGCACATTGAGTTCTGTGGCTTTGCAGTCCACAGTCCCACTTTATCACAGTGTCAGTTTATCGCCTAATTTAACCTCCAGTCCCATACAGCTAATTCTTTGTTTTACAGAACTTCTGTCACATTCATTTCACCCCATCCATCATTCTCTTTATAGAGGGAGTTGAAAACATAATTTTTTTTTATAATTTAATTTTAGGCACATTGCTTTCCTTGTGTGTTACTCTTTTTTGACATTGCTGTGATTTATGCCTTGCACCAACTTAACCCAAAAGGTGGTGCATGAAAGAGATTGAATGGTTTCAATGTGAATATTCAGTCAAAGAAAGGAGAGAAATGGTGCGAAGGGAGAGCAGCTCAAGTTGACTAGGAGTGTACTCTGAGTCTAAAAAAGAGGAAATTCTTTGTGCCAGATCAAGTAAGCTATCGTTATTTCTCATTCCTTGCATGTCTATCCAGCTTTTTAATCTTGATGCCTCTATTCACACACAAATCCTTTCCGGGTTCCTATTTTATCAAAGCTATTATGCTGATAAGTGCAATTTCTACATCTCTCACACAAATCTGTCCAAACTTTCATTCCTGATGTCTCAGCTTTGCTCCCTTCCTCTGCTTTTCTTTCCTTTATTTTCTCTTACTCATTTGCTCTGTGTTCCCTTCCCTCTTTCTCTCTTTTTTCTCTCCGTCACTCCCTGCCTGCATCTTACTCTCTCCCTCAACATCTTTTTTTCCAGCTCTCTCTCTCTTTCACTCTCTCATTCCCTCTCACACACACACACACACCCATCAGGTTTTCATCCACTAAGGGCGGTGGCTAGCTGGCTGAAGGTGATCATAGCAGTGACTTTCATGTGCAGTTAATGGAAAGAAACCTCTTAAGTTGGCACACATTTTTAAGGTGCTCACAAGTACTGCATCTCTGGCATCCTCTGACATATCATCCCCTTTCCAAGCCTCTCTTTCTCTCACACTATCGACTGTTTTAATATCCTCTATTTTTCTCTCTATCTATCTCTATTTGTATTTTTCTCATTCTCTTATTAACATTCTGTCCAATCTAACATTGCACATTTGTAAGTGAATGTCTTCACAACTGAATTTGAGAACTTCATTAGGTGTACCAGCTGCTCCCTAAGTACTGTTACGTTCTACAGATTTTGTGCTGTCCTGAGTGCCACCAGCACAAAATCTGTAGATGCTTTGTAGCTCCCTTCTGCAGAGTTACTTGTGAGTGGCCATTAGAAAACACCTTTTTATGTAAAGTTTTGAAATGTTCAACACTGATTTTTTGTAACAACTTTTCTCTTCATGTCAGTAGTTTGGGGTTAAGCTGATGCTTATCCTTTTTGACTTCAATAAAGTCTTTGACCCATCAGTGTACGGGATTACATAACATCCTCCTCACATTAAGCCATTGGCAAAAGTTATCTCTATTTAACTTTGGCCTCACACTAGAGTGTGAACCACGATCTACATTGGAGCCAAACTCAGTTAATGCTGATGCCCCAAATAGTTCCTCAGTTATTCACTCTGCAGTGCTGCATCTCACCTCCTGCTGCTGCTCCTGGATGGCAAGTTCTACTCGGGAAAGAAAGAAGGAATGGGACTGAGAGATTTTGTCCAAAGAATATATATCTATATAGGACCCTGGTCAGACCGCACTTGGAGTACTGTGCTCAGTTCTGGTCAGCTCACTACAGGAAGGACGTGGAAACCATAGAAAGGGTGCAGAGGAGATTTGCAAGGATGTTGCCTGGATTGGGGAGCATGCCTTATGAGAATAGGTTGAGTGAACTCAGCTTTTTCCCCTTGGGGTGACGGAGGATGAGAGGTGACCTGATAGAGGTGTACAAGATAATGAGAGGCGTTGATCGTGTGGATAGTCAGAGGCTTTTTCCCAGGGCTGAAATGGCTAACACGAGAGGGCACAGTTTTAAGGTGCTTGAAAGTAGATACAGAGGAGATGTCAGGGGTAAGTTTTTAGGCAGAGTGGTGAGTGCGTAGAATGGGCTGTCGGCGATGGTGGTGGAGGCAGATACAATAGGGTCTTTTAAGAGACTCTTGGATAGGTACATGGAGCTTAGAAAAATGGAGGGCTATGGATAACCCTAGGTAATATCTAAAGTAAGTACATGTTTGGCACAGCATTGTGGGCCGAAGGGCCTTATTGTGCTGTAGGTTTTCTATGTTTCTATGTTAATAGCACAAACAATGAAGCTAATTCTATGCTGCAATACATTATTATTCTATATACAGAGAGATTGCTACAATAGAGCCAATGGGTGTTTTCTGCAACTGTACCAATTCAGACCAGAGGTTAGTGATTTATATATTGAGATACAGTGTAGAATAGGGACTTCCAGTCCTTCAAACCATACTGCCCAGCAATCTCTGATTTAATTCTAACCTAATCACGGGACGTTTATAATGACCAATTAAGCTACCAACCGGTACCTTTTTGGACTGTAGGAGGAAACCACGATACCTGGAGAAAACCCAGTGGTCACAGGGAGAACGCATCAACTTCTTACAGACAGCACCGGGAATTGAAACCGGGTCGATGGCACAGTAGAAGTTAGTGCTAACCACTATGCTATTGTGCCACCCCGTCTGGGAAGTTCATATCAGCACGCACCATGGTCCAGAGACCCAGGGGTTGCTCATCCTCCATTCTCTATCTTCCTACCTCCCCATGATTACAGGACCCTTGCTGGTTGGTAGCTGGCTGTGAGAAGAACATTCCATGGACTGACCTGATTGACTGCATTCTTATACAAAGGAAGTTCACTATCCTAATAACAAGATCTGCTTTATCTGACAGGGTGGCATTTATTTTTGGAATGAATTGGATTGACTTTATTTCTTACATCCTTCAGATACAAGAGTAAAAATCTTTATGTTACGTCTCTGTCTAAATGTGCAATGTGCAAATTATAGTAATTTGTAATAAATAGTATGTACAGTAAGATATACAACAGAACAGTCAATATAGCTTAGAAATACAATTGTATCAGTGTGAATCAATCAGTCTGATGGCCTGGTGGAAGAAGCTGTCCTGGAGCCTGGTGTTCCTGGCTTTAATACTGTGGTACCATTTCCCAGATGGTAGCAGCTGGAACAGTTTGTGGTTGGGGTGACTTGGGTCCCAAAATAATCCTTTGGGCCCTTTTTATGCACCTGTCACCATTAATGTTCTGAATAGTAGGAAGTTCACATCTATAGATGCACTGGGCTGTCTGCACCACTTTCTGCAGAGTCCTGCGATTGACGGAAGTACAGTTCCCATACCGGGCAGTGATGCAACCAGTCAGGATGCTCTCAACTGTGCCGCTGTAGAAAGTCCTTAGCAATTGTGGGTCCATACCCAAACTCTTGAGGTGAAAGAGGTGCTGTTGTCCTTTTTTCCACCACATAGCCGGTATGTACAGACCAAGTGGTATCCTCAGTGATGTGTAAACCGAGGAACTTGAAGGAACTCCATTCTAGTAATAATGCTTGCCCTCTTAAATGCCTAGGACTTTCATAGGGGGTTATAATGTAATATTCATAACTGTTTCTCAGCTACATTGGCAGATAAATGTGCAGTAAAGCTGGGGACAAGACTCGAAATTGCATGCTATAACCCTAAAACTGGTCTTCAATCACCTAGACAGACATTCCGACATGGATAGGAAGGTAGGAAAAGGAGAAAAGGGAAGAACTCATGCAATCTAATGCTTAAAAACCTGGGGAGAGCAGGAGTTGGGAAAGAGTGAGAATTTCAAAGGTTTTGTAGACAGTATGGCCGATCTTAAACCAAAAACCTATTGGAGGAATCAGAATCAAATTCTGGTCTAATATCACTGGTATATGTTGTAAAACTAGTTGTTTTGTGGTGGCAGTACAGTACAATACATTAAAAAAACTATGAATTACAATTATACATGCAGAAATCTGAAGCTGTGCCTCCTTGATGGTAGCAATGAGAAGAGAGTACGTCCTGGGTGATGGGGGTCCTTAACGATGGATGCCATTTTTTTTTGAAGCATTGCCTTCTCAAAGTGTCCACGATGCTGAGGAGGCTAGTGCCCATGATGGAGCTGGCTGAGTTTGCAACCCTTTGTAGCTTTTACCAATCCTCTGCAGTGGTCCCTTCCTCACCAGGTGCTGATGCAACCAGCTAGAAAGCTCTCCACGATACATCAGCAGACATTTGCTAGAGTCTTTGATGACGTACCAAATCTCCTTATAGCTTTCTAAAACTCCTCAACTTAGCAGGTCAGACAGTTGCTGTAAAAGGAATTGGACAGTTGCTGTTCTGAATCTAGATGTCTTATCTTGAAGCAACACACATCAAAGTTGCTGGTGAACGCAGCAGGCCAGGCAGCATCTGTAGGAAGAGGTGCAGTCGACGTTTCAGGCCGAGACCCTTCGTCAGGACTAACTGAAGGAAGAGTGAGTAAGGGATTTGAGAGTTGGAGGGGGAGGGGGAGATCCAAAATGATAGGAGAAGACAGGAGGGGGATTGATAGAGCCAAGAGCTGGACAGGTGATAGGCAAAAGGGGATACGAGAGGATCATGGGACAGGAGGTCCGGGAAGAAAGACGGGGGGGGGACCCAGAGGATGGGCAAGAGGTATATTCAGAGGGACAGAGGGAGAAAAAGGAGAGTGAGAGAAAGAATGTGTGCATAAAAATAAGTAACAGATGGGGTACGAAGGGGAGGTCTAACTTCTCTAACTTCCGCTAAGGCCCCACCTGCCCCTCGTACCCCATCTGTTACTTATTTTTATGCACACATTCTTTCTCTCACTCTCCTTTTTCTCCCTCTGTCCCTCTGAATATACCTCTTGCCCATCCTCTGGGTCCCCCCCACCCCCCCTGTCTTTCTTCCCGGACCTCCTGTCCCATGATCCTCTCGTATCCCCTTTTGCTTATCACCTGTCCAGCTCTTGGCTCTATCCCTCCCCCTCCTGTCTTCTCCTATCATTTTGGATCTCCCCCTCCCCCTCCAACTTTCAAATCCCTTACTCACTCTTCCTTCAGTTAGTCCTGACGAAGGGTCTCGGCCTGAAACGTCGACTGCACCTCTTCCTACAGATGCTGCCTGGCCTGCTGCGTTCACCAGCAACTTTGATGTGTGTTGCTTGAATTTCCAGCATCTGCAGAATTCCTGTTGTTTGTGTCTTATCTTGAAGCTTTATTTGGAGACTTCCAAAGGTAGCCAGGGTAAAAGGTTAGATAAAGAGAAATGGGCAGAGACTCACACAGTGCACAAGCATCAGAGGGGTTGAATTTCAGCACTGAACATTTTTGAAGAACAGTTTTCCCGGTGTTGTAAATCCATCACTGGACAGAAAGCTACAATATGATGGAGAAAGTGAGCTAGTGAGTGAGAACGTAAGATTGAGAAAGAGAGGGGGAGAGGAGGCTGTGTGTGTGTGTGTGTGTGTGTGTTAATGTGTGTGTGAGAGAGAGGGAACTGCATTGATGATTATGTGTCTGAGAGAGTGTGAGTGAGAGAAAGGAGAGAGAAAGGACAAAGGAAAAGACAATGCGTGAAGGATTAAATGTGTGTTTGTCAGAGTGAGAGAAGAGAGTAAAGGACAGGGTCTGTGTATGTGAGTGTGTGTAAATGTGTACGCATTAGAGAGAGCACGTGTGAGAGGGAGAGGGAGAAAGGGATTCAGAAGAAATGTCTAAGAGTAAACTTGTAAAGTGAGAAAGTGATTCAGTGTGTAAAGATTTTATGTGAGTGTGCAGTGTTTGTGTCTGCGTGTAAGCAATCAGTAAGTAAGTGTGAACGGGGTGATACAAGTGAGAAGAGAAGAGCTGCTGTGAAAAAGTATTGCACTCAACCAGTCCTGAACGTCGCCTGCTAATGTGCTTCTAGGTTTAGTGAAATGGGAAGAAGATACCAGAAGTGCAATAAGTCTACTGACTTGTGGGAATCTCTGGCCCATGTCCAGTCAAAGTGGCGAAGACACCTTCAAGGTGGTATTGAGAACCTCATGTCCAAGCATTGGAAGGACCCAGAGGTCCTGCTGAAGTAGCAGAAGAAGTGACTACCTCCCGAACTACCCACTCAAATGACCAGTCAGTTATCTCCTGCCCAATTTGTAGAAGTGTCCGCCTATT
The DNA here is from genome assembly GCF_963921235.1 of Mobula hypostoma. Taxonomy (NCBI): domain Eukaryota; kingdom Metazoa; phylum Chordata; class Chondrichthyes; order Myliobatiformes; family Myliobatidae; genus Mobula; species Mobula hypostoma. The sequence continues at coordinate 85,806,968 of NC_086103.1, read as the reverse complement.
GTCTTCAGTTCCCTCAGAATACAGAGTGGAAGCAAGTCCCGAGGCACTGTCTAAGAGGAAGAAGGTTTACTAATATCAGAGGGTGAGTTAACTGTGGGACTCTAGGGTGTATCAATCAGTCGGTAGTAGACGGAGGTGGGGGTAGGGTGGGTAGAATGCTGGTACAGTATTAAGTAAGGGTTGTTGAAGCAAATGCAGCATATGTGAGGCCAAAGCTTCTGCTCCAGAATAATAGAATTCCTTGGAAAATGCAATTAGCCAAAATGAATATTTTATTTGCAACATTTTGCTAATTCCAGTTTACAAAATGCAAATGGCAGCCTGCTTACTACGACTGCCATCTGTGTTTTTAGTGAGAGGGGAGGGAGTTATTATACCACCTACATTAATTATTTAAACCAGTCATTTAGGAATTGCATCTTCACTTGCTGATATTGTGAAATAAATACATTTTGAGTGAAACTGGTGTCACCAAAATATTAAGACAGCAGTGGATAAACAGATCATTTACATTCTGTTCCATTATTTTTAAAAGATGTAAACACAACCCAATTATCTCCTGCTTGCTGGTTTGCTAAAAAAAATAAAACGGCAGCCTTTGATTCAAGGCAAGATTTACTTCTGTGTTAAAATCTCAATTATCTTCAACTCTCTGGGTAATGAGTTCCCATTTAGTTTTCTGAGGTGAGATTACTGCCCGTCCACAGACACAGAGTACATTTCAGAGTAAATTGTCATGCTTCAAGTGGCCCTGGACTTATTTTGGAGTTCAGGTGTCTTTGTTAATTAAACTGCTAGCTGGCAAGCCAAACAGGCACAAGGGGCCAAAGAGCATCCTTTGCAACTCCCTCACTGATGATCTTTCATCAGTGCTCATAAGGACTAAAGAGCCAGATCTATTTTTACCTCTTACAGAACAAAGAGCATGCAAGAGCATAGCATAGAAACTGGCCCTTCAGTTTACCGTGGCTGTGCAGGCCATGATGCCAATTTAAACTAATCCCATTTCCTGCACCTGCTCCAGATCCTTCCTTTTCACGTGCTGTCTAAATACCTCGTAAACATTGTGATCATATGTATTTCCACCATTCCCCCAGCACCCACCACTCTGTGTAAAATCAACTTGTTCTGTACATGTTGCTGAGCCCGAGATAAAGTTTTTAAAAATGTTCTCAAATGTCCTAAGGACTTCCGTATAAATTAATTACTTTTAAATAAATATGCAAATGGCAGCAGATGGTGGAATCTGGAACAAAAGTGAACAGCAGGAAAACTCAAGCAACATACATCAAAGTTGCTGGTGAACGCAGCAGGCCAAGCAGCATCTATAGGAAGAGGCGCAGTCGACGTTTCAGGCCGAGACCCTTCGCCAGTCCTGACGAAGGGTCTCGGCCTGAAACGTCGACTGCGCCTCTTCCTATAGATGCTGCTTGGCCTGCTGCGTTCACCAGCAACTTTGATGTATGTTGCTTGAATTTCCAGCATCTGCAGAATTCCTGTTGTTTGAGCAGGAAAACTCAGCATTTGTGGGGAAAAGTGGACAGTTGACATTTTGCAATGAGACCCTTCCTCTACACTTCAAGAAGATCTAATCCAGAAGAAGTGTCTTGAGCCAAAACACTGACTGTCCATTTCTCTCCTGAGATGCTGCCAGACCCACTGAGCTTCCTGAGTAGTTCATAGCTTACTCTGAAATAAAGCCCTGGCAGTGGGATTACACACAATTTTGGATGGAAGACCACATGGACTGTTTTAGTGAGGTTGATCAAAGGAGAAATGGAGGACATTGAAGGACTACAGTGCTTCAGCTAGTAGAGCTGCAGGCTTCCAATGACCTAGATTCAATCTGGACCAACAATATGGTGTTTAAATTTGCATCCTGTGACTTGCCCTGGGTGCTCTGCTTTCTACCCACATTTTAAACTCATGTGGGTTGGTAGGTTGATGTGCAGGTGAGTATTTGAATTGATGGAAATGTAGGGAGAATTGGTCACTGGGTCAAAAACTGGAGGAATATGATTGCTGTGAGGGCTGGCATAGACTCAATGGGCCAAATGATCTTTTTCCATTTATGCAAATAGGCACTGTCTTTCATCAAAGTTGCTTGAATTTCCAGCATCTGCAGAATTCCTGTTGTTCACTGTCTTTCATGCTCGGAAGAGGAGGAGCTAGAAAAGATGGCACCTGCATTTTCTGCAGGCCCGGGTGACTTCTTCCAGTTCATCCACGAAACAGCTTATTCTTCGTCTCTTATGTCTTTGTTTTCAAGGTGGTTGGGGTTCTGTCAGACTTTGTGATCTACAGTTCAAACTGCAGTTCTTTGCAAGTGGTGGGGTTTCAGACCGGCTGTGCAGCCTGGTGCTTAGCTACCTCCAGCATGGCCTGGGAGCAGCCCTGTGGATGACTGGTTCCCCACCAATTTCACCTGCAGAAGCGTAATGGGAGAATGGAACATCAAAACAGCAGGCGGTGTGTGCTGCTGTCAGAAGAAGGCCCCTGTACTTGAGCTCTCTCTCTCTCTCTCTCTCTCTCTCTCTCTCTCTCTCTCTGTCTCATCTCTCTCTGTCTGTCTCTTTTCTCTCTCCTTCCTCTGTCTCTGTCTCTCTCCCTCTCTCGCTCCTCTCTGTTTGCCTGTCAGTCCCTGAGTTGGGGAGCTTGGAGAAGCGACGTGGAAGATTGTAACATTGGAACAGTGAGTTGCTGGTCTTTGCTCTCGTTGTTGCAGGGACAACCTCACTCTCTCTCTCAATGGAGAGAGGGAGAGGATATCTGAGATACCAAAGTGCTGGGTTATGGACTGGAGATTTTTGAAGGACTCTGGATCAAGGTCTCTTTGGGTGCTTTTGCTGTTGCTTGCCTGGTGGCGGGGGTGGGATGTGGGACGCGTGGTGGCGGGGGTGGGGTGTGGGACATATGGTGGCGGGGTGGTGTGGGACATATGGTGGCGGGGGTGGGGTGTGGGACGCGTGGTGGCGGGGGTGGGGGGTTGGGATGTGTGGTGGCGGGGGTGGAGGGGTGGGACGCGTGGTGGCGGGGGTGGGGGTGGGACGCGTGGTGGCGGATGTGGGGGTTGGGACATATGGTGGCGGGGGTGGGGTGTGGGAAGCGTGGTGGCGGGGGTGGGAGGTGGGACGCGTGGTGGCGGATGTGGGGGTTGGGACGTGTGGTGGCCGGGGTAGGGTTGGAACGCGTGGAGGTGGGGGTGGAGGGGTGGGACGCGTGGTGGCGGGTGTGGGACGCGTGGTGGCGGGGGTGGGACGCGTGGTGGCGGGGTGGGGGGTGTGGGACGCGTGGTGGCGAGGGTGGGGTGTGAGACGTGTGGTGGCGGGGTGGGGGGTGGGACGCGTGGTGGCAGGGGTGGGACGCGTGGTGGCGGGGCTGAGGGGGTGGCACGCATGGTGGCAGGGGTGGAGGGGTGGGATGCGTGGTGGCGGGGGTGGGAGGTGGGACACGTGGTGGCGGGGGTGGGGTGTGGGACGCGTGGTGGCGGGGGTGGAGGGGTGGGACGCGTGGTGGCGGGGTTGGAGGGGTGGGACGCGTGGTGGCGGGGGTCAGGGGTGTGAGACGCGTGGTGGCGGGGTGGGGGGGGGTGGGACGCGTGGTGGCGGGGGTGGGGTGTGGGACGCGTGGTAGCGGGGGTGGAGGGGTGGGACGCGTGGTGGCGGGGGTGGGAGGTGGGACACGTGGTGGCGGGGGTGGGGTGTGGGACGCGTGGTGGCGGGGCTGGGGGGTGGGACGCGTGGTGGCGGGGGTGGGGATGTGGGACGCGTGGTGGCGGGGGTGGGAGGTGGGACGTGTGGTGGCGGAGGTGGGGTGTGGGACGCGTGGTGGCGGGGGTGGGAGGTGGGACGCGTGGTGGCAGGGGTGGAGGGGTGGGAGGGGTGGGACGTGTGGTGGCGGGGGTGGGGTGTGGGACGCGTGGTGGCGGGGGTGGGGTGCGGGATGCCTGGTGGCGGGGGTGGAGGGGTGGGATGCGTGGTGGCGGGGGTGGGTTGTGGGGCGCGTGGTGGAGGGGTGGGACGCGTGGTGGCGGGGTGGGGTGTTGGACGCGTGGTGGCGGGGGTTGGAGGTGGGACGCGTGGTAGCAGGGGTGGAGGGGTGGGAGGTGTGGGACGCGTGGTGGCGGGGGTGGTGTGTGGTACGCGTGGTGGCGGGTGTGGGGTGTGGGACGCGTGGTGGCGGGGGTGTGAGGTGGGACGCGTGGTGGCGGGGTGGAGGGGTGGGACGCATGGTGGCGGGGGGGGGGTGTGGGACGCGTGGTGGCGGGGGTGTGGTGTGGGATGCGTGGTGGTGGGGGCGGAGGGGTGGAACGTGTGGTGGCGGGGGTGGGGTGTGGGACGCGTGGTGGCGGGGCTGTGGGGGTGGGACGCGTGGTGGCAGGGGTGGAGGGGTGGGACGTGTGGTGGCGGGGTGGGGTGTGGGACGCGTGGTGGTGGGGGTAGGGTGTGGGATGCCTGGTGGCGGGGGTGGAGGGGTGGGACGCGTGGTGGCGGGGGTGGAGGGGTGGGACGCCTGGTGGAGGGGGTGGAGGGGTGGGACGCGTGGTGGCGGGGGTGGGGTGTGGGACACCTGGTGGAGGGGGTGGAGGGATGGGACGCGTGGTGGCGGGGATGTGGTGTGGGACGCGTGGTGGCGGAGGTGGGGTGTGGGACGCGTGGTGGCGGGGGTGTAGGTGTGGGACGCGTGGTGGCGGGGGTGGGGTGTGGGGCGTGTGGTGGCAGGGGTGGAGGTGTGGGACGCGTGGTGGCGGGGGTGGGGTGTGGGGCGCGTGGTGGCGCGGGTGGTGTGTGGGACGCGTGGTGGCGGGGCTGTGGGGGTGGGACGCGTGGTGGCAGGGATGGAGGGGTGGGACGCGTGGTGGCGGGGGTGGGGTGTGGGGCGCGTGGTGGCGGGGGTGGGGTTTGGGGCGCGTGGTGGCGGGGGTGTAGGTGTGGGACGCGTGGTGGCGGGGGTGTAGGTGTGGGACGCGTGGTGGCAGGGGTGGAGGTGTGGGACGCGTGGTGGCGCGGGTGGTGTGTGGGACGCGTGGTGGCGGGGCTGTGGGGTGTGGGACACGTGGTGGTGGGGGTGTAGGTGTGGGACGCGTGGTGGCGGGGGTGGGGTGTGGGACACGTGGTGGTGGGGGTGGGGTGTGGGACGCGTGGTGGCGCGGGTGGTGTGTGGGACGCGTGGTGGCGGGGCTGTGGGGGTGGGACGCGTGGTGGCAGGGATGGAGGGGTGGGACGCGTGGTGGCAGGGGTGGAGGTGTGGGACGCGTGGTGGCGGGGGTGGGGTGTGGGGCGCGTGGTGGCGGGGGTGGGGTGTGGGGCGCGTGGTGGCGGGGGTGTAGGTGTGGGACGCGTGGTGGCAGGGGTGGAGGTGTGGGACGCGTGGTGGCGCGGGTGGTGTGTGGGACGCGTGGTGGCGGGGCTGTGGGGTGTGGGACACGTGGTGGTGGGGGTGGGGTGTGGGACGCGTGGTGGCGCGGGTGGTGTGTGGGACGCGTGGTGGCGGGGCTGTGGGGGTGGGACGCGTGGTGGCAGGGATGGAGGGGTGGGACGTGTGGTGGCAGGGGTGGAGGGGTGGGACGTGTGGTGGCGGGGGTGGAGGGGTGGGACGCCTGGTGGAGGGGGTGGAGGGGTGGGACGCGTGGTGGCGGGGGTAGGGTGTGGGATGCGTGGTGGCGGGGGTGGAGGGGTGGGACGCCTGGTGGAGGGGGTGGAGGGGTGGGACGCGTGGTGGTGGGGGTGGGGTGTGGGACGCCTGGTGGAGGGGGTCGTGGTGGCGGGGATGTGGTGTGGGATGCGTGGTGGCGGAGGTGGGGTGTGGGACGGGTGGTGGCGGGGGTGTAGGGGTGGGACGCGTGGTGGCGGGGGTGGGGTGTGGGGCGCGTGGTGGCAGGGGTGGAGGTGTGGGACGCGTGGTGGTGCGGGTGGTGTGTGGGACGCGTGGTGGCGGGGCTGTGGGGGTGGGACGCGTGGTGGCAGGGATGGAGGGGTGGGACGTGTGGTGGCGGGGGTGGGGTGTGGGACACGTGGTGGTGGGGGTGGGGTGTGGGATGCCTGGTGGCGGGGGTGGAGGTGTGGGACGCGTGGTGGCGGGGGTGGGGTGTGGGACGCCTGGTGGCGGGGGTGGAGGGGTGGAACGCGTGGTGGCGGGGGTGGGGTGTGGGACGCCTGGTGGCGGGGGTGGAGGGGTGGGACGCGTGGTGGCGGGGATGGGGTGTGGGACGCGTGGTGGCGGGGTGGGGGGGTGGGACGCGTGGTGGCGGGGGTGGATTGTGGGACGTGTGGTGGCGGGGGTGGGGGGTGGGACGCGTGGTGGCGGGGATGGGGTGTGGGACGCGTGGTGGCAGAGGTGGGGTGTGGGACACGTGGTGGCGGGGGTGTAGGTGTGGGACGCGTGGTGGCGGGGGTGGAGGGGTGGGACGCGTGGTGGCGGGGGTGGGGTGTGGGACGCCTGGTGGAGGGGGTGGGGGGGTGGGACGCGTGGTGGCGGGAGTGGGGGGGTGGGACGCGTGGTGGCGGGGGTGGGTTGTGGGACGCCTGGTGGAGGGGGTGGGGGGGTGGGACGCGTGGTGGCGGGAGTGGGGGGGTGGGACGCATGGTGCTTCTGCTGGCCCGAGTGGGGAGGAGGGTCGCTGCTGCCACTGTTTGTGCAATGGAAGGGTAGTGGGCCGGGGGAAGGGGTGGGGGTTTCTTCAGGATCCTGATATTTCTATCATTCATTCTTTGAGGTTTCTTACTTTCCGGATGTCGAGCGTATGAATTTCAGTTCGTACAATGTATACATTCCTGATATTAAATTGAACCATTTGAAGCTGTTGTTTCTAGTTCTGATATATCACCCGCAGAACAAGAGCCCAGATCTACTGGGGCACCCAGAATCAGGGTGGAAGGCATTAGTGTCACTACCACTGCAGGTTGCAGCGGTGTCTGAGTTCTTGTATCTCAGCTACACAAAAGCACAGCACTCCTCAAATTATATAGTGCAGTTCTGTAAATGGTGGCTGTCCTGTTTGAAGTCATTTTTTAAAATTGTACAATGAGGAGAAAACTGTGTTGGGTAGCTGAATTTTGAACTGAATTAAAAGTTGTCAGTGTTCTTACGAAGTTCCAGCCTTGGTGTTATTATCACATTCCTCCATTTGATAGACTCAGAGATTGGATTCCTTAATTTTTCGAGATCAACTTAAAATAGCAATGTCCTCAGGAGGAAGAACAGCATCTGGAAACAAGATTTAAAAAGCATATTGCTCTCCATTAAACCAGCTAAATAACACAAAATCATTTGTTTCTAATAGTAACTGTATCTGGTAATGTTAGAATTCAACCCTGGTGGACCACGAGGAAATAATTTGGGCCTCCAACACAATAAATTGAATAGGGACTTGATCTCGACTAAAAGCTGAAACTGCTCCAATTTAAGCAAGTTTTATATATTTATGTTTTGGCTTGTTCAGTCTACTGTTTATTTTTCAATTATCTTTCTATTTACTTTCCTCTGAACTATATCTCCAGGACTGAAAGGCATTTGGTTGCAGGGACATTATCCCAGATGGATGTGGAATATCCTATTTAGTCTAAGAAAATTAACCCTTGGCCTTTCATCTTCCAAATTTCCGCTGTTAAATGCAACACATCAAGGTAAAGGTTGTGTCGAGCTGCTGGAAGAGGTCTCCACAGTTCACTGGTTTGTAAGTCATCTTATTGTAAACAGTCTATTGGAAAACTGTTCCTACCATAATATACAGGGGAGTTTTTGCCAATCACACAGTGGGTTTTACAACAGCAGGAATACAATAGGGGACAGAGGGACAACTTAATCTTGGCTGCCTCCATTTTTGTTCACCCAACCACAAGCTTTCCCAAAATACAGAGTGGATCTAGACACATCAGCCAGACAAAATTAGACCAAAGAATGTTACCCTCTGTCCCTTTTCTCTCTCACCCTGATCTACCCAATCCCCATCATCCAGCTTTGCTTCTCTCCTCTCCTTATTTCATATACCCATAACCACACACACACCTCCCACTGTTCCCCAAATGAGAGAAAATATGCAGATGCTGGAAATCCAAGCAACACTCACAACACACAACACTGTTCCCCTCTGCCCTCTACATCTCCCTTACTTGCTTCCAAGCTCCACATTAATCTCCAAACAGATCCCATCACCTTCAGCCCTTTATTTCGACCAAACACCTCACAGCTGTCGATATTCCCGCTCTCCTCTTCTCTGCCTACCTTTCACCCCTCCTCATTAGAGTCTGCTTGTCACTTGCCAGTTCTGTTTCCATCTCTTCCTTTCATCTTTTATACTGGTTACATCTCCATCTATCTTTCAGTCCACATGCAAGGTCTCAGTCTGAAATATCAACTGTCCAGTTCTCTCCTGGTCCACTGAATTCCTCCAGTATCTATGTGTTGCTCCAGATTTGAATACCTGCAGTCCTTTCTGTCCTCAATGAATATGGGAAGTGAACTCATGGAGTCATAGAGAAGTACAGCACAGAATCAGGCCCTTCAGCCCATCTAGTCTATGCTGAAACCATTTAACCTGCCTACTCCCATCAACTTGCACGGGACCATAGCCCTCCATTCCCCTACTATCCATGTACTTATCCAAACTTCCCTTAAACGTTGAAATCGAGCTGGTAGGCACCACATGTGCTGACAGCTCTTTCCACGACCCTCTGAGTGAAGAATTTCCCCTCACGTTCCCCTTAAACTTTTCACTGTTCATTCTTAACCCTTGATCTCGAGTTGTAGTCCCACCCAACCTCAGTGGAAAACGCCTGCTTGCTTTTACCCTATCTATAACCCTCAAAATTTTGTATACCTCTATCAAATTTCCTCTCATTCTTCTATGTTCTAAGGAATACAGTCCTAACCTATTCAATATTTCCCTATAACTCAAGTTCTCCAGACCTGGCAATATCCTTGCAAATTTTCTCTGTAATCTCGCAACATTGTTTACATCTTTCCTGCAGATAGGTGACCAAAACTGCACACGATACTCCAAATTAGTCCCCACGAACGTCTTATACAACTTCAACATAACATCCCACCTCCTGTACTCAATACATTAATTCATGAAGGCCAATATGCCAGAAATTTTCTTTACAATGCTATCTAACTAACTTTTATGGCACTTTCAATGAATTATGGACCTGTATTCCCTGATCCCTTTGTTCTACCACACTCCTCAGTGCCCTACTGTTCACTGTGTAACACCTACATTGGTTGGTCCTATCAAAGTGCAACACCTTACACTTGTCTGCATTAAATTCCATCTGCCGTTTCTCGGCCCATTTTCCCAGCTGATACAGATCCCTAGGCAAACCGTGATAGCCTTCCTCACTGCCTGCTATACCCTCAAGCTTGGTGTCATTCTCAAATTTGCTGATGAAACTCAACCCACCGTCGAATGGTTATTGCCACACCAGTTTATTACACTTTGCACCATGACACAGTTGCTTCAGGAGAATCTTTAGAAAGCCAACTGAAGGTTCAGTCTGACAAAAGGTCCCTGTACCTGAAACACTGACTGTTTCCGCTTCCACTGATGCCACCTGATCTACCAGGTGTTTCCAGCATTTTCTCTCTTACTTTGAATTTTCGGGACCTGCAGTTTTTTTGGTTTTCTGAAGGTACTGCCTTTTAGGTGAGGTATTAAACCAAGTGAATCTAAGACTGGTGTAAGAATTTCAATTTGAGACTTGAACAAGAGAAATGATGCTCTGGCCAATGATTACCTCTCTAGCAACCACACCAAGAAAGATTGAGTAAACTGGGCCTCTTTTCTCCAATTTTTAAGAGTGTAAGTAACCTCATTGGGATATACAAAAGATTTTGAGGCCTGGATGAAGCACCCATGTAGTATGTATGTAGGCTCTCCCAGAGCAGCTATTGTAGTGAGCTCGGTAATCTTTATCAGTTCACCTCTGATGCAGTATTTACCTTTAACTTGTTCAAAGGGTTTAAGGTGTTTCTAAAATTATATAAATGCAATGTCATGGATAATCACAAAGCTCAAAATCCGCAGAGATGCTGTCAAATTCTTTAAGATGTGGGAAGGTCAGAACTATGGTATGCTATTGTGAACACATTACCAGGTCACTGTGTGGCAGCTGACTGTCGGCCCCCCACTGCTTTGCAACCAATAGTTGATGGTATTGAATTGGTGCCACATTTCATCCTTTGCCTGCTGAGGAGTGTGAAATGGAAACTGCGTATTCCGTCCAAGACAAAGTTGAGTTTATTGTCATGAATGCACAGGTGCAATGAAAAAACTTGCTTTCAACTCTGGCATAGCAGACACATAGCATCATATAAACAGAATTCATAGAGAAACATAAATTGTACACAAATTTTACATGAGCACAATAAGAACAAATCATTTTTAAGGCAAAGTCATCGAAGTTGTCATAGTATTGCTAAACTATAGTGATTAGGGTTGCACTGGTTGGTTGAAGGGAAGTAGCTGTTTCTGAACCTGGCAGTATGGTATTTTAGTCTTCTATTCCTCCTGCCCAGTGGTAACTGTGAGAAGATTGCACAGTTCAGATGGTGGGGATCATTGATGATGGATGATGCCTACTTGAGGCGATGCCTCCTGTAGTTACTATTGATATGAGGAGGGATGTGCCTATGATAGTTTGGGATGAGTCCACTACTCTCAGCAGCTTCTTTCATTCCTGTGCTTCCAAATTGGTGCACCAGATCATGATGCAACCAGTGACTGGGCCCAAGAGCAATGGAGATGAAGGGAGAAGTGGATGGAGACCCAGTGATGGGATGCTAGATGTGGTTGACACCATGAGACCATTGTTAGGTGATCAGGAATGGCAGGGGTGGAGGACACATTGGAGAGTGAGGTTCTGAGTCAATCAAGTGGTGAGTGAGTGTGAGACTGGTGGATGATAGGAGAGCTGGGCTGGTAATGGGTTCAAGACATACAAGGTAAGCCTGATAATTAGGGTCATTGCCAAAGAGTACAAAGAAACCATTGTTGTCTTTGAAATGATGAAGAATTATTGTATTTCTTTGCCAATTTTTTATGCTTTTCCAATGGTATTATTTTTCTGTATTAGATCTTCATTTTTCATTTATCCTGGCTTGTTACCATACCCAGCCTTTACACTGTCCATGCTGAGTCAGTCTGTAGACACTAAAAGCCTTCAGAACGGAGTTGGCTATCATCCAGTTAGTCTGAAGTTATGCACAGGCCAAACATGGTAAGAAGGCTGAAAAGCAGAATGTGAAATGGTGGAGCTGGGGGACAAACCCTATTATCAAGAGGATTTGGAATTGGTTAGTTCTGTTCGTTGATCTTTGAAAGTTTTGCATTTCTTTCCTTCTTTTATTCTGTCTCTCTCCTCACAATGAGCAACTGTGATGGGGACTATTCCATTGTTTACAGTAGACAGTAGCTTGGCCCAGACCCAGCTTGCCTGCAACTAGAGCACTGCATAAAGCAAAATGCCAGCTCTGTTGATGCAGGGCTTTGGCGGAACTTTAAGGAGAGGCACCAATAGATTTTCTATCCACAACCATACCCCTTCAAACCTGGCTGGAGTAAGGACTTCCACCCACTCCAGATATGAAGGTCAGGAAAGTGATTGACTTACGTTATGTTTTACTTAAACTCGAGGGAAACTTTATTGGGTACTGTACCTCCTGTAACAAATAAAGTGGCCATGAGTGTATATTTGTGATCTTCTGTTGCTGTAACCCATCCACTTCAACATTTTGTGAGTTCAAAGATGCCCTTCTGCACACAACTGTTGTAACCCATGGTTACCTTCCTGCCAGCTTGAATTAGTGTGGCCATTCTCCTCCGACCTCTCTCGTTAACAAGGTGCTTTTGACTACAGAACTGCCGCTCATTGGATGTTTTTTTTTTGTTTTTGCACTGTTCTCTGAAAACTCCAGAGACTGTTGTGCACGAAAAGCTCAGAAAACAGCAGTTTCTGAGATACTCAATTCACCCCATCTAGCATCAGCAATCATTGCACTGTCAAAGTCATTTCCATCGCATTTCTTCTTCATTCTGGTGTTTTGCCTGAACAACAACTGAACCTCTTGACCATGTCTTCAAGCTTTTATGCATGCTTTTTCTGCCACATGATTGATTGATCAGATATTTGTATTAACGAACAGGTGTACACTGTGATCCATCATTTTAGGATGATTTTAAATAAATATGTTTTATAAGAATATTTACAATTTTTTCAATTATTTGACTTAATATGAATTGTTTTTGCTTCTGACAGAAATATTTAGAAGCAGTTCCGAAGGCCTCACAATCCATCAAAGGCAACTGAGCAATTCTGAGACGAGACCTGAGAATCCATAAGCAGATGCCACCAGATCTCCGGGAAGCCTTTCAAGCATAATGTGGAGGAACAGAAAGAAGTATTGTAACACTCTGGTAAAGGTTTCACTGCTGACATGGTAGGGTATTTCATGTAATGGTCCTTCTGTGGAAGCAGTATTTGGGTTATGGTTAGAAATAATGGGTGCTTCGAAATGTGAGCCATCCAATCAGGGGAGAGGGGTTTCTTATTGTTGGCCTTTGTTCGGTGGGAGATGAAGAGATAAAATGTTTAAGCTCAGTGATAAGCTCTTTACACAAAGAGTGGTGGGTCTGTGGATGCCCTGCCAGGTGGGATGCTAGAGGCAGATACTTCAGGAGCTTTTAAGAAACTCTTCGGCACATGGATGATAGAAAAATGGAGGGTTACTCAGGAAGGAAGGGTTAGATTGAACTTATGGTAAGTTAAGAGGTCAACAAGACATCATAGGCTGAAGGGCCTGTACTGTGCTGTAGTGGTCTATAGTCTATGTTCTTATGGGTTAATAACTGAAAATCAATGTGAACTTGTTAAGGGCAACTTTGTCTTTAATATTCAAGATGGTACTGAGTGTCGGTCCCTGTCAAAGTCATGGCTCGGACAGTTGATTTTTAGCTGTTTGTAGGGATGGTTTTGGGGACAGAAAGGGTTGTTAGGGTTTAAGGACAGGGATATGGGGGAGTTAGAGGTCAGGACAGAGTCTAGGCCTTCGCTCCGTCTTCTGCTGTTGAAAGCCAGCAACGTGGATGCGTGATAAAATACACCAGTGGTCGGATGTCAGACAGCAGATGAGTGAGGATGAGGGTGGGTGGGGGCTGATGCATCCCTCCCTCCCCACCCACCCCCAGGTCAGCAGTCATCAGTGAGTTCTGGGATGAGAATTCTATCAGTGACAACATCCCCCCACCCCACCACAGGTATGTGAATTGTTGAGGTCGGACTTTGAGTGAGTAGTCTCAAGCACTTTACAAAGAGGGTGTGTGATGTGGAGTGCATAACTTGGATTTATTTTCACTGAGCTATATGCAGATACATGAGCACATCTTGAAAGTCTTGGCGGTCATCTGAAACTTAAAATACATTAGAAAATGAGAAGGATAATGCTAGACCAGCACATGAGCAGGTCAGTTTAATGAAGAGACAGTTTTATGTACAAAATAAAATTTATTCATAATAAAAAGTACTTACAAGAATAAACCATACAATGTATTTTTTACATTCAAAGTCAATTCTTTCAGTACTGTTCTATTACATTCTAACACATCCATACCACTGCTGTCACTTACGTGACCCCCTGGGGTCGTATTCTACTACAATAATTGAAGGGCTTCCTCCCCCAATCCGGCCCCTCCCTCTCCAGTAATAGAAGAACCCTATAGTGGTCCTTCCCCATAGAGGCCTGCGGTGGCTGTACCAAGCTTGAGTGAGTCCGTCAGCATGTATTCCTGCAGCCTGGATGTGCCAGTCAGCAGCAGTTCTCCATGCATATCTCAATGTGCTGGTCTACCGCCAGTTTTCGAGCAGACCAAAGGGCATCCTTCACTGGGTTGATAATCTGCCACTAGCACTTGATGTTCATCTGTGTGCGTGTCTCTCCCAGGGAAAGCTCATCGATCAGAGAGTCCTGTGTCACACAACGGCTCGGAATGAACTGTGACAGAGGCGCTTTTACCTTTCTCCACACCCTCTTTGCAAACCCATAGTCTGCAAAGAGCTGAGCTACCATCTCTTTTCCACTACAGTCATCCGGCCAGCACTGTGCTGTGAGAGTGATGCTCTGGGCATGCAGGAAGCATTTGACTGGGAGGGTCCATCTCACCATCAGCCTGGCAAGGTATTGGCATTTAATGAGCACACTTGCAAAAGATTAAGGAAACATAAGATTTACTTTGAAAGGATGAATGGGAAGAGGTAACATCTGCTGAATAGAGATTTTAAAATGAACATGTGAATGAGGGTGAAGGTGACAAAAAGAGGTAAGAGAGTGCTTAGAAATATGCTCAGGCCACTAAATCAGTCATTTAATAAGATTATGAGTGGTCTGTGACCTATAATAATTTCATTGACTCTTCTATATCCCTTAATACTTTTTATAATCAAAGCTTCATTAAACTCTATTTTAAAATTAGCAGTTAACCTATAGCTGATTGCTGTTTGCAGAAGTACACCCATGACTTCGATGAGACTCCGCATGTACAAATGGATTTTAACCTCCTTTCTGAAGGACCTGGCTCTGAATCTTGGTCTGGCTAGCTATTAGAAATGGTCTCCTCTTATCTATCCAATCAGAATTCCTTATTATCTTAAAATCCCTGCGGGATCAAATGCTTTATTAATGGAGGAGTAGAGTTATGGTAAAGCTTTCTAATTCACTGATTAGGCCTCAGCTGGCAGTTTGTTCAAGAGGTCAATGACCAGCTGCATAAAAGAAAGGACTTCCAGATCCTTAACTGTTTTCTGTGTGCACGCCCACTCTTCCTGTCCTAGTTCTCACGTTGTAACTGAATAGCTAAAAATCTTTTACTATGGAGTCACAAATATTTGTATGCAGTATGCAAAAGCTTTATCAGAAGCCAGATCACAGAACACGTTCAAATGCTTGTCTATAAACTAGACTTCTGTGAATCTGCAATGCTTATTTTGACATCATGTGCTAATAGCTCTACACAATCTAGCATTGCAAATGACACGTCATGTTTTGTAACTGCAAAACATAAAACCAAATTGAGAGTCTTGTTTTTACTTCTAGCGAGCCACACGCATACGGTGTGGTGGTGTGATGATGTATGCCATTCACATACTTTTATATGTAACCCACAATGAATTAATAAACAACAAAGAATGCTTAATTGAACAATATATTTACAATCACGAACAAGAGAAAATCTGCAAATGGTGGAGACTGCTTCGCCAAGCACCTACAAAAAAGCGGAATCTCCCAGTGGCCACCAATTTTAATTCCGCTTCCCATTCCTTTTCCAATATGTCTATCCATGGCCTCCTCCACCATCTTGATGAGACTACACTCAGGATGGAGGAACAACACCTTATATTCCATCTGGGAAGCCTCCAACCTGATGGCATGAACAATAATTTCTGGAACTTGCAGTAATGCCCGCCCCTACTTCACCATTCCCCACCCCCTTTTCTTTCTCTCATCTTATCTCCTTGCCTGCCCATTGCCTCTCTCTGGTACTCCTTCCCCCTCTTGTCTTTCTTCTATGGCCTTCTGTCCTCTTCTATCAGACTCCCTCTTTCTCACCCTGTATCTCTTTCACCTATCACTTTCCCAGCTCTTTACTTCATCCCTCTCCCTTCAGGTTTCACCTATCACCTTGCGTTTTTCTCTCCCCTCCTCCCACCCTTTAAATCTACTCCTCAGTTTTGTTTCTCCAGACCTGCCGAAGGATCACGACCCAAAACATCAGCTGAAATGCTGCCTGGCCTGATGAGTTCCCCCAGCATTTTGTGTGTATTGCTTGAATATATTTACAATATTATTCAAATACTGTATTACTGAAATATTAAAAACACAATACTTCTCACTTCTTAGCTATAAGTTCCAGCTCAGTATAGAATGCAACTCAATTTATATACACACAGTTACTACAGAGTGGGAAGATGTGGCATGGACAAAGCAGTGTGTGGTGACCTTCCAAAACACAAGGGAAATGGTGACTCCCGACACTCTACTCATATTTTGTTCCACAACGTCCAGTGAAGCTTGCCTGTATCACCTTGCCTTATGGCATAGGTGCCGTCATATCACATATTATGAGGGATGGAGGTGAACGCCCCATAGTTTTTACATCATGTTCCCTTACCGCAGCAGAGGAAAAATACGCACAGGTTGACAGAGAGTCATTGAGTCTGGTTTGGCATGTAAAACTTTTCAGCTAGTACTTGTATTGGAGAGAGTTTACCCTGATTACTGATCAACAAATAGTGGGGTCTATTATCAATCCACAGAAGGGTGTTCCACTGACAGCAGCAGCACAAATGCAGAGATGGGCTCTGTTTCTTAGACCATAAGACCATAAGACAAAGGAACAGAAGTCAGATATTTGGCCCATCGATTCTGCTCCACCATTTTATCATGAGCTGATCCATTCTCCCATTAGTCCCACTCCCCCACCTTCTCACCATAACCTTTGATGCCCTGGCTACTCAGATACCTATCAATCTCTGCTTTAAATACACCCAATGACTTGGCCTCCACTGCTGCCCGTGGTAACAAATTCCATAGATTCACCACCCTTTGGCTAAAAAAATTCCTTTGCATCTCTGTTGTAAATGGGCACCCTTCAATCCTTAAGTCATGCCCTCGCGTACTAGACTCCCCCAACATGGGAAACAACTTTGCCACATCCACTCTGTCCGTGCCTTTCAACATTCGAAATGTTTCTATGAGGTCTCCCCTCATTCTTCTAAACTGCAAGGAATGCAGTCCAGGAGTGGAAAAACATTCCTAATATGTTAACACTCTCATTCCCGGAATCATTCTAGTGAATCTTCTCTGTACCCTCGCCAACGTCAGCACATCCTTTCTTAAATAAAGAGACCAAAACTGCCCACAGTACTCCAAGTGAGGTCTCACCAGCGCCTTATAGAGCCTCAACATCACATCCCTGCTCCTATACTCTATTCTTCTAGAAATGAATGCCAAAATTGCATTCGCCTTCTTTACCACCGACTCAACCTAGAGGTTAACCTTAAGGGTAACCTGTACGAGGACTCCCAAGTCCTCTTGCATCTCAGAACTTTGAATTCTCTCCCCATTTAAATAGTAGTCAGCCCGTTTATTTCTTCTGCCAAAGTGTATAATCATACACTTTCCAACACTGTATTTCATTTGCCACTTCTTTGCCCATTCTTCCAATCTATCCAAGTCTCTCTGCAGACTCTCTGTTTCCTCAGCACTACCGGCCCCTCCGCCTATCTTCGTATCATCAGCAAACTAAGCCACAAAGGCATCTATTCCATAATCCAAATCATTGATATACAATGTAAAAAGAAGCGGCCCCAACACAGACCCCTGTGGAACACCACTGGTAACCAGCAGCCAACCAGAATAGGATCCCTTTATTCCCACTCTCTGTTTCCTGCCAATCAGCCAATGCTCTAACCACATATGTAAGTTTCCCATAATTCCATAGGCTCTTATCTTGTTAAGTAGCCTCATGTGTGGCACCTTGTCAAAGGTCTTCTGAAAATCCAAATATACAACATCCACTGCATCTCCCTTGTCTAGCCTACTTGTAATTTCCTCAAAAAATTGTAATAGGTTTGTCAGGCAGGATTTTCCTATAAGGAAACCATACTGAGTTCTGCCTATCTTGTCATATGCCTCCAGGTACTCTGTAACCTCATCCTTGACAATGGACTCCAACAACTTCCTAACCACCGATGTCAAGCTAACAGGCCTATAATTTCCTTTTTGCTTCCTTTCCCCCTTCTTAAATAGCGGAGTGACATTTGCAATCTGCCAGTCCTCCGGAACCATGCCAGAATCTATCGACTTTTGAAAGATCATCGCTAATGCCTCCGCAATCTCCACAGCTACTTCCTTCAGAACACGCGGGTGCATTCCATCTGGTCTGGGAGATTTATCTACCTTTAGACTATCCAGCTTCCTGAGTACTTTCTCTGTCGTAATTGTGACTGCGCACACTTCTCTTCCCTGCCACCCTTGAGTGTCTGGTATACTGCTGATGTCTTCCTCAGTGAAGACTGATGCAAAATACTTGTTCAGTTCCTCCACCATCTCCTTATCTCCCATTACAATTTCTCCAGCATCATTTTCTATTGGTCCTATATCTACTCTCACCTGTCTTTTACTCTTTATATACTTGAAAAAGCTTTTAGTATCCTCGTTGATATTATTTGCTAGCTTCCTTTCATAGTTCATCTTTTCCCTCTTAATGACCTTCTTAGTTTCCTTTTGTAAGCTTTTAAAAACTTCCCAATCCTTTGTCTTCCAATTAATTTTTGCTTCCTTGTATGTCCTCTCTTTTGATTTAATTTTGGCTTTGACTTCTCTTGTCAGCCACGGTTTCATCCTTGTCCCATTCAAAAATTTTTTTCTTTTTTGGATTATACCTTTCTTGCACCTTCGTCACTTCTCGCATAAACTCCAGCCACTGCTGCTCTGCTGTCCTTCCCACCAGTGTCCCTTTCCAGTCAACTTTGGCCAGTTCCTCTCTCATGCCACTATAATTTCCTTTACTCCACTGAAATACCGACACATCAGACTTCGGCTTCTCTTTTTCAAATTTCACAGTGAACTCAGTCATGTTATGATCACTGCCTTCTAAGGGTTCCTTCACCTCAATCTCTCTAATCACCTCTGGTTCATTACACAATACCCAATCCAGTACAGCTGATCCCCTAGTGGGCTCAACAACAAGCTGTTCTAAAAAGCCTTCTCGCAGACATTCTACAAATTCTCTCTCTTGAGATCCAGTGCCGACCTGATTTTCCCAATCCACTCGCATGTTAAAATCCCCCACAATTATCATAACACTGCCCTTCTGACAAGCCTTTTCTATTTCCTGTTATAATTTGTAGTCCACATCACTGCAGCTGTTTGGAGGCCTGTATATAACTGCCATCAGGGTCCTTTTACGCCTGCGATTTCTTAGCTCAACCCATAAAGATTCTGCACCTTCCGATCCTATGTCACCTCTTTCTAATGATTTAATATCATTAAATGATATTTAATGTGTCCTCTTGGAGGACACAATTGCAAGATTGAATTAAAGAGGATTCAATACATTATAGACATCCACGGCATAATATATTTTAAATTATCCCATTCAGGCCAAAAGATTTATTCACAGTGGAGGAGGTCTTACTCCTGTAGGAATATATTTTTCCTGACAAGGAGGTTGGGTGCACTCTGGTTAGCAGGTGAAACTTGCAGCTGTGAAACAAATCGCAGCTTTTGGGGCCCCTTCCATGGTGGTTGTAGGAATCAACTCTTGGACTGAAAGAAGTAGCTCTGACAGCTCTGAACATCTTCTCCAAGATGCTCTTGGCATCTTCTGGACATGGTGGCATCCTGAATAGTGCATGGGCAAGCTGCTCTATCTGCTAATTTACCTCAGGCCACCAGACAACACTTTGAGCCAAAACTTTCATTTTGGCCACCCCTAGATGACTGGTACGTACAGTAGCTCCTCCTACACTTTAGCTCTCAGCTTGAATGGTACAACAATTCTCAATCCCCACATAAGACAGCCTCTGTCAAGGGCAAGTTCATCCCAATGCTGGTAAAAATGGGGAACTGAGATTTCTGCTGCACATTACAGTCATTTGGTGAGGCCATGTAGACCTGAGACCGTGTAGGGACTTTTCTGGTATCCTTTTCTGTTGTCTCCGCTGTAATAGTGAGACTTCCGATTTGCATTAGGGAGAATGCGGCAAGAGGAGTGTTCTCTCTTGTAAATGTATCAGGTATTTCCATTACCAAGTGTAGACAGAACAATCCATTAGCATTTTCCTGGTTAGTTGTCCTCTTGAATTCAATCTTGTAATTGTGTCCTCCAAGAAACAGAGCCCATCTGTGTATTTGTGCCGCTGCTATCAGGTGAGATGTCACTGGATCATATTGTGTGAGTACAGTGTTGGGAGTCACCATTTCCTTTGTCTTTTCAAAGCCACCTCACACTACTTTGTCTATTGCCATTTCATCCTGATCTGTAGTAATGAGTTCAAGGGGCAGCCAGGTTTGGCGGGAATCTGTTACAGTAATTGACAAATCCTAAAAAGGACCACAACTACAACACATCCCCTGGCCTCGGGGCATCCACCACTGTTTGGATTTTCTCAGCACACATTTATAATGCTTGTGCATCAATAGTGTGAACACAGTAAGTGAAACTTGGTTTAAAGAATTCACACTTGCTGCATTGTGTCTGAGCCCATCATCTTCTAATATTTTTACCACTGTTTTGAGATTTTGGAGATATTCCTTGTCATCCTCACCTGTAACAATGATGTCATCCAGGTAACACTGAGTGCCTGGGCAACCATACAGCACCTGGTCCATAGCTTCCTGCCAGAGTGTAGGTGCAGATTCTACTCTGAAAATAAGCCTATTATAGTGATAAAACCCTTTGTGAGTGTTTATGGTGAGATACACTTCGAATTCTTCTTCCATCTCCATCTGTAGGTAGGCCTCAGCAGGGTCCACTTTGCTTAAGTGTTTTCCTCCAGAAAGGCTTGCAGTGATATCCTCTATCCTTGGTAGACGGTATTGATCTACTTTCAGTTCTGGGTTGATGGTGATATTAAAGTCACCACAGATCTGGGAAAATGCATTCTTCTTGGTGACTGGGACCACTGGGCCCAATTCAACCTTGGAAAGAATTCCTTCATTCTCCAAGCAATCTAGTTCACTGGCTACTTTATCACAATGGTAAACACAAAATAATCTGCAAATGCTGGGGTCAAAGCAACACTCACAACACACTGGAGGAGCTCAGCAGGTCGGGCAGCATCCGTGGAAAAGATCGGTCGACGTTTCGGGCCAGAACCCTTCGTCAGGACTGTAGAGGGAAGGGGCAGAGGCCCTATAAGGATGGTGAGGGGAGGGTGGGAAGGAGAAGGCTGGTAGGTTCCAGGTGAAAAACCAGTAAGGGGAAAGATAAAGGGGTGGGGGAGGGGAGGCAGGGAGGTGATAGGCAGGAAAGGTGAAGAAAGAATAGAGGAAAACACAATGGGTAGTAGAAGGAGGCGGAACCATGAGGGAGGTGATAGGCAGCTGAGGGAGGGGGGGCAGAGTGACATAGGGATAGGGGAAGGGAGGGGGAGGGAATTACCAGAAGTTGGAGAATTCTATGTTCATAAGAAGGGACTGGAGACTACCTAGACGGTATATGAGGTGTTGCTCCTCCAACCTGAGTTTAACCTCATCATGGCAGTAGAGCCGGCTGCCCAAGGATGGGAGCTCAACGTTCAGGGATATTCAATATTCAGGAGGGATAGACATGAAAGAAAAGGAGGTGGGGTGGTATTGCTGGTTAGAGAGGAGATTAATGCAATAGAAGGGAAGGACATTAGCTGGGAGGATGTGGAATCGATATGGGTAGAGCTGCATAACACTAAGGGGCAGAAAATGCTGGTGGGAGTTGTGTACAGGCCACCTAACAGTAGTAGTGAGGTTGGGGATGGCATTAAACAGGAAATTAGAAATGCGTGCGATAAAGGAACAGCAGTTATAATGAATAACTTCAATCTACATATAGACTTGGTGAACCAAATTGGTAAGGGTGCTGAGGAAGAGGATTTCTTGGAATGTATGCGTGGTAGTTTTCTGAACCAACATGTCGAGGAACCAACTAGAGAGCAGGACATTCTGGACTGGGTATTGAGCAATGAGGAAGGGTTAGTTAGCAATCTTGTCGTGCGAGGCCCCTTGGGTAAGGGTGATCATAATACGGTGGAATTCTTCATTAAGATGGAGAGTGATATAGTTAATTCAGAAACAAAGGTTCTGAACTTAAAGAAGGGTAACTTTGAAGGTATGAGATGTGAATTAGCTAAGATAGACTGGCAAATGATACTTAAAGGGTTGACAGTGGATATGCAAAGGCAAGCATTTAAAGATCGCATGGATGAACTACAACAATTGTTCATCCCAGTTTGGCAAAAGAATAAACCAGGGAAGGTAGTGCACCCGTGGCTGACAAGGGAAAATAGGGATAGTATCAATTCCAAAGAAGAAACATACAAATTAGTCAGAAAAAGCAGCACACCTGAGGACTGGGAGAAATTCAGAGTCCAGCAGAGGAGGACAAAGGGCTTAATTAGGAAAGGGAAAAAAGATTATGAGAGAAAGCTGGCAGGGAACATGAAAACTGACTGTAAAAAGAAAAAGAAAAAGATTGGTTAAGACAAATGGAGGTCCCTTACAGTCAGAAACAGGTGAATTGATCATGGGGAACAAGGACATGGCAGACCAATTGAATAACTATTTTGGTCCTGTCTTCACTAAAGAGGACATAAATATTATTCCGGAAATAGTAGGGGACCAAGGCTCCAGTGAGATGGAGGAACTGAGGGAAATACATGTTAGTAGGGAAGTGGTGTTGGGTAAATTGAAGGGATTGAAGGCAGATAAATCCCCAGGGCCAGATGGTCTGCATCCCAGAGTGCTTAAGGAAGTAGCTCAAGAAATAGTGGATGCATTAGTGATAATTTTTCAAAACTCTTTAGATTCTGGATTAGTTCCTGAGGATTGGAGGGTGGCTAATGTAACCCCACTTTTTAAAAAAGCAGGGAGAGAGAAACTGGGGAATTATAGACCGGTAAGCCTGACATGGGTGATGGGGAAAATGCTAGAGTCAGTTATTTTTAAGATGTGATAACAGCTGTGACAAGAATACACATAGATTACGATGTAGCTGTCCTGTGCTGGCACCAGTGGAATCAGCAGTTGGTCTGCCACCTGCTTCAGGAGAGAGAGAGGTAAGGAAAACAATGCAGCAGCATTTGGAGATGTGTAATGAAGGGAAGGAGAGCTGTCAAGAGCGACTCCTCCTTTGTACCCTGAACTGTTTGAAGTGATGGACAGGCGATACCCCAGCAGGGGGATAAAAAGGGATAGGTTCGCTAAGGCAGCACACACACGACACCCGAGGTAACAAGACCCTGGAAGCGATGCGTCTCTCACAAGTCGGTGGGAAGTACCGGGCCATAAACACACAGGGTGGAAAGGCACGATTGGCGGGAACCTGGTGTGTGTCCACCCTTGCCTGGGTGCCAGGTTCAGCGCAGGGAAACGATCGTATCTGGAAACGGAGGGGTCACGGTCGGTGACCTCAGATGACATCACAAAGGACTCGCCCGAAAGCTGACTGCGAAGGTCTGTCTGGAAACCTTGAATATTCATTCGTTTGCTTTCTCTCTCCTTCCCCCCGCTGTCCATAGCCACGGCAGTGATTACTGCGAACTGAACTGAACTAAATTGAACTGAACTTTGCGTCACTTTGAAACTGGTCATTTACCCCTAGACAACGATAGAGCTTGATTAATCCTGTTATCTTAATTCTGTATACATGTGTGTTTATCATTGCTGAACTGTTGCATTTATTATCCTTTTGATTAGAGTACTGTGTTGCTTGTTTCTTTAATAAAACTTTCTTAGTTCTAGTAATCCAGACTCCAACTGAGTGATCCATTTCTGCTGGTTTGGCAACCCAGTTACGGGGTACGTAACACAGCACTTTTGGAAAGCGGTAAAATCATTGGACAAAGTCAGCATGGATTTGTGAAAGTAATAGTCATAGAAATTTTTGGGGATGTAACTAGTAGAGTGGATAGGGGAGAACCAGTGCATGTGGTATATTTGGATTTTCAAAAGGCTTTTGACAAGGTCCCACACAGGAGATTAGTGTGCAAAATTAAAGTACACGGTATTGGAGGTATGGTATTGATGTGGATAGAGAATTGGTTGGCAGACAGGAAGCAAAGAATGGGAATAAACGGGACCTTTTCAGAATGGCAGGCAGTGACTAGTGGGGTACCGCAAGGCTCAGTGCTGGGACCCCAGTTGTTTACAATATATATTAATGACTTAGACGAGGGAATTAAATGCAGTATCTCCAAGTTTGCGGATGACATGAAGCTGGGCAGCAGTGTTAGCTGTGAGGAGGATGCTAAGAGGGTGCAGGGTAACTTAGATAGGTTGGGTGAGTGGGCAAATTCATGGCAGATGCAATTTAATGTGGATAAGTGTGAGGTTATCCACTTTGGTGGCAAGAACAGGAAAACAGATTATTATCTGAATGGTGGCCGATTAGGAAAAGGGGAGGTGCAATGAGACCTGGGTGTCATTGTACACCAGTCATTGAAAGTGGGCATGCAGGTACAGCAGGCGGTGAAAAAGGCGAATGGTATGCTGGCATTTATAGCAAGAGGATCCGAGTACAGGAGCAGGGAGGTACTACTGCAGTTGTACAAGGCCTTGGTGAGACCACACCAGGAGTACTGTGTGCAGTTTTGGTCCCCTAATCTGAGGAAAGACATCCTTGCCATAGAGGGGGTACAAAGAAGGTTCACCAGATTGATTCCTGGGATGGCAGGACTTTCATATGATGAAAGACTGGATCGACTAGGCTTATACTCTCTGGAATTTAGAAGATTGAAGGGGGATCTTATTGAAACGTATAGAATCCTAAAGGGATTGAACAGGCTAGATGTAGGAAGATTGTTCCTGATGTTGGGGAAGTCCAGAACGAGGGGTCACAGTTTGAGGATAAAGGGGAAGCCTTTTAGGACCGAGATTAGGAAAAACTACTTCACACAGAGAGTGGTGAATCTGTGGAATTCTCTGCCACAGGGAACAGTTGAGGCCAGTTCATTGGCTATATTTAAGAGGGAGTTAGATAAGGCCCTAGTGACTAAAGGGATCAGGGGGTATGGAGAGAAGGCAGGTATGGGGTTCTGAGTTGGATGATCAGCCATGATCGTACTGAATGGCGATGCAGGCTCAAAGGGCCGAATGGCCTACTCCTGCACCTATTTTCTATGTTTCTATGTTTTCTTCACCTTCCCTGCCTATCACCTCCCTGCCTCCCCTCCCCCACCCCTTTATCTTTCCCCTTACTGGTTTTTCACCTGGAACCTACCAGCCTTCCCCTTCCCACCCTCCCCCCACCTTCTTTATAGGTCCTCTGCCCCTTCCCCTTACAGTCCTGACGAAGGTTTCCAGCCCGAAACGTCAACCGATCTTTTCCACGGATGCTGCCCGACCTGCTGAGTTCCTCCAGCGTGTTGTGAGTGTTGCTTATCAGAATGGTATAAGGAACCGGAAATGCTTTGTAAAATTTAGGTGTGGCACTTACATTTAACACTATTTTACCCTTGATAAGTTTAGTTTTCCAAAGCCATTCTTGAAGACAGCTGTGGCATCATCCAGTGCCTTTCTTACTTCGCTTTCAGTTGACTCTGATGCAGGGGATGTGGCATCGAAATGGTGGATGGATCTTCAATCACACTGTAGTTTTCTCAGCTACTCATAACGTTGGCCCTCCTGTTTTTACCACAGACAAGTTCAATGTGGCTTGTTGGTTGTTGTATTTCACTGTTACAAATGTCATCCCGACAGTAGTTATCTTTTCTCTAGTATAAGTTCTTGGCTGGATATTTGCAGGCTTAAGTTTGGTTTCTAAAATTGTCATTCAAACTCATTTTGTGGAATGATTGTAACATCCGAGTCAATGTCCAATTCCATCTTAATTAATTTGCCATTCATTTCTGATATAAGCCCATTGCTTCTCTATTGTTAGTTTTCACATAGTAAATCTCAGGGATACTCAGTCCTGTGTCACGCTAATTGTTATCAGCTATTTCATCAGTAGCCTACAGATTAGTGCTCTTTTTGAAGCTGTAACTTGACTTTTAGTTGTTTGTTCTTTCCTGTGGAGTCCATTGATTTTTGTTTGCCCAACATACTCATTATATGTGTCATACTTTGTTGCATTTTCTGCAAGTTTTACCTTTTAATCCTGCCACAATGGTAATATAATTTGTTCGGCCAAGCTGATTCCTGTTTAGACGTTGTGATTTTGTTCACATGCACTTTCAATCCTGACTCCAATTCAGTTGCATCTCTATCTGCAATTTCAATTGATACAGCTATCTCAACTGCTCTTTTAAATGTAAGTTGTGCTACAGATAGGAGCCATTTTTGAATACTTTCTGGTAAGATTCCACAAATGAAATAATCTCTCAGCACATCATTAAGCCATTACTGAATTGACAATGCTCAGACAGCTTCTTCAATTCAGCAATGTAAACTGAAACTGACTCTCCTTCCTTTTAATTCTGTTTATGAAACCTAAAGTGGTTCTGCAGTCAACAATGGTTTGGTTGCACATGTTTCTGCACCTTCATGATATCAGCAAAGCTAGTTTGATTGGAGTAGTTAAACTCCTAAGCTCTGATTCTCTGCTGACTCGCTTATGGGTATCTGATAGTACCCACTCCTCAAGTCCAGCACACTGAACCACTTCACCCCTCTCAGGCATGCCAACATGTCCTTGATCCTCGGAACTGTGTATCGGTTGGGGACTGTGCGTTGGTTCAGTATCTGATACTGAACACACTTCCGTACCTTCCCATTTTTTTCCTCACCACCACTATTTGGAATGCATAGGAGCTCCTGGACAATGATGGTCCCACCTTCCTTCAGCTTCTGCAGATGCTGCCAAACATCCTCCAACTTGGCAGGTGCCAGTCGCCGTGACCTTTCTCTGAACGGGGTGTTCTCTGTCACCCTGATGATTTGGTGAGTGCTCTTGGAACAACCCACATCAAGCTCGTCAGTAGAAAAGACATCTTCCAGCTTCAACATCTTCTCTGTCAATCTTCTCTTCCAACCTCCAGGTATTGAGAAGTCACCAAAGTTGAATGACTTGGCTGTCAATTTTCCCTTTCCTGGGGAGGTTTTCTCCCCGCTTGTCTCACAGGAACACGAGATATCACCATCACTGGAAAAAGGTGCACCATCAGCATCCCCCATCTGAGAGTGACCTCTCTCCCTGAGGTGTTCCTGACACTCACTGTCATCCTGTTCACCTGTACAACTAAGGGCTTCTGCAGTTTGGGCCTCACCAGTACCCCAGCAGATAAGCATGACTCCTCTTCGTGGTCTTCCAGACCATCCACCAAGAGGGCCTCAGTATCAGACATTCTGGGAAATCAGTGGTTTCCCATCACTGCAGCTCTCCAGCTACTTCCCCAGGCCGTAACACAATTGGTTTGACTGAGTGTACGTTTATGCTCATCATTCAGCCTAGTGTGGGCACGCACTTCCTCAAAAGCAGCTCACAACACAGGGTGAATGGACAATGTTTTCAGAAAGTTCTCACCAACTTTCTCCTTGCAGGCACCCACTAGCCTCCTCACAATAGGAGTATTTGTTCCCACAAGAATTGAAGCGTTGCCCTTCTCAACCGGGTTCAGACAAACCAGGACTAATGTATCAAGTACCTCAACTACTCCGAAAACTCCAGCTTCAATGACAAGTAACCATCATACGGATAGTCATCCATACTAAAACCCCAGATCTCTAGCGCACCAAGTGGCATCAATGGTAGATTAGATTAGATTATGAGGACACTTAGTCCTCATTTATTGTCATTTAGAAATGCATGCATGAATTAAGAAATGATACAATGTTCCTCCAGAGTGATATCACAAAAAAAAACAAGACAAACCAAAGACTAACACTGACAAGACCACATAATTATAACATATAGTTACAGAAGTGAAAAGCAATACCATAATTTGATAAAGAACAAACCATGGGAACGGTTAAAAAAAAGTCTCAAAGTTCTGATCAACTCCCAATAGTCCCCGATAGCAGGCGGCAGAAGGGAGAAACTCTCTCTGCCATAAACCTCCAGGCACTGACAACTGTCAATGCATTGGAAGCACCCGACTATAGCAGAATCTGAGTCCGTCTGAAAACTTCGAGCCTCTGACCAGCCCTTCGACACCAAGCACCAAGCACTATCTCTGCTGAGTGCTTCGAACCCGTCCCGGCCCCTGAGCAACAAACAAAGCCGAAGATTCGGGGCCTTCCCCTCCTGAGATTCTGGATCCCACAGAAACAGCGGCAGCGAAAAAGGCATTTCAGAAGTTCCTCTAGATGTTCCTCCGTTCTCTCACGTCTGTCTCCATCAAATCAGCATTGTGCACGGCACCCTACTTGACAAATTACAGATATCATTCACTGGAGTGGCAGCGCATGCTGCATCGTGCCGCCATCTTCTCCTCCTCCTCCTAAACGTCTAAAACAATGCATCAAGTATTAGTTGTAAAACAAATGGTACAGCAGAGTAACCTGAGAACCAGTCTCAAGTATGGCTCTAGCATAAGTACCTTCGATCCATAGCAATACATTGGAGCTTGGCCCCACTAAGCCTTCAGGAATAGGATTTTTTGCTTTAGTGTGTTATTTGATATATTGACTGGAATGTGTTCCCTCTGAGACACCAGGCCGTTCCTTCACTGAGTCTCTGCTAAGTTTTCAGACGTTTCTCTCGGCTTAGGTACCTGGGGGCTCACTCTCCAAAGGTCTTCCCATCCTTCACAGTCCCACCTGAAGTGCCCCTCTTCACCACGGTTATAACAGATAATACTGGTCACTCCCCTCCTCACAGGACTGCATTTAACCACAGCCCTCTGCTTATTCTGTCACTTCAGTGGTCCGGTTGCCTGTTGGCTTTGTCATGCTTGGTGGCCTACAGTTCTGGGACTTCAAGGATCTCACTAATTCAGTAGCCGGACCTCTCAGACTCTCTAACAGTCACTACCTTTTCACATTGTTGCCACTCATCCAGCATCTGCGAGGTCTGCTCTGCTCAAGTTTCATATTTCTCCTCCTCCTCGGGGGTGGGCTTTTTCCCCCAAGAACATCCTCAGCTTACAATAACTGCAGGTGCAGGTGCACTTGACCATTCATTCACCAGGGAGGTAAGGGCTGATGCCAACTCAAAATTCTCACTCCTTTCTGGAGGACTCATTAGACCTTCCAGATCAGACCACTCCTTCCCTCACTCCGTAGAAACGAGAGCAATCTGACTTTAAAGTCTCCGCCCCTAGCTATGGGAAATTTGGCTTCTGATTCAGCACCCTCGCCTACAGTTATCTCTTTTTGGAAAGTTTGGGCAGCCTAAGGCACCCTCCCCCAACTCCCAGTGCCCCAATAGTACCAAGCAGATCCACTGCCATTACTTCAGTGCTAGTCTGAACTAAAACAAAGTCTTTGCTCACCACTTTGTCAAAACTCTGTTCCATGATTGTAACTGTTCCTAATGCTTTAGTGGTCTTAAAGTCCGAATTAACAATTCAGCTGGACTACGAAAGTCCACTCAACTCAATATATATGCATTAGTTACCGGTAACCCCCTGGATTCACACCACCACTCAACCCCTGTTATGTCCATAATCACCTATCTTAATCATTTTATCCTTCCTTCCAATTACCTTAAAATTATGCCCCTTGTATTAGCCATTTCTGCCCTGGGGAAAGTTTGATTAATGCCCCTTTTCATACAGTACACCTCTTTCAAGTTGCCTATCGTCCTCTTTCACTCCAAAGACAAAAACCATAGCTCACTCAGCCTGTCTTCGTAGGACATGCACAAGCTTCAAATACTACAGGTTGACAGAGTGGTGAAGAAGGCTTTCATCAGTCAGTGCTCTGAGAGTATGTTAGAATGTTGAAACTGTACAAGATGTTGGTGCGGTTGCATATGGAGTATTGTGTGCAGTTTTAGTTAGCCTGTTATAGAAAAGAAATTTAGCTGGAAAGAATGAAAAAAAACTAGGATATTGCTATGACTTAGGGAGAGGTTGGGGTGGTAAGGTCTCTATCCAGTAGAGAATACGAGAGTCAGGGGTAATCTCTTAGAGGTGTATAAAATCATGAGGGTCAGATAGGGTGAATGCACACAGATATTTTGGAGAGAAAGAGAATAAAAAATGAAGAGCATGGATTCAAGGAGAGAGATGAAAGATTTAAAAGGGACTTAAGGGGGAACTTCTTCACACAAAGAGTGACGCATATATAGAACAAGCTATGGAAGATGATATTGAGGCAGGTAGAATAATAACATTTATAATATATTTGAACAGGTACATAGATAGGAAAGCTTCAGAGGCATATAGGGAAAGTAAAAGACTAGTTTAGGCGACATCTAGGTCGACAAGTTGGTTTCTGTTCTGTGAGAAATTACCCTTCCTTTGTTGTCAGTCTGTCTGACCTGTGATGTCTGAAATTATCAGACTGCCGTTTGTAGAATGGGCATGTAAAATCCTTCACAATGCTGCTTCCTCTTTGATAATTAAAGAGTATGAGGTGATTGTGTAACAGCAGTTGGCACTGTTGTTACCTTACAGCTCCAGGGAACATTAGATTAGATTAGATTATGAGGACATGCAGTCCTCCTTTATTGTCATTTAGTAAAGCATGATATCACAGAAACACAGGACAGACCCAGACTGAAAAACTGAAAAAAACACGTAACTATAACATGTAGTTACGACAGTGCAACAATACCATAACTTGATGAAGAACAGGCCATGGGCACAGTAAAAAGTTCAAAGTCTCTCGAAAGTCCCACATCTCACGCAGACAGGAGAAGGAAGAAAACTCTCCCTGCCATGCCTGATCACTGTCCGACTCTGAGTCGTCTGAAAACTTCTAGCCTCTGACCAGCCCTCCGACACCGAGTACCGAGCACCATCTCTGCCAAACACTTCGACCCCAGCCTCGGTCGCCAGCAACAGGCAAAGCCGGGGATTTTGGGGCCTTCCCGCTGGAGATTCTCGATTGCACAGTAGCAGCGGCAGTGAACCGGGCATTTCAGAAGTTTCTCTAGATGTTCCTCTGTGCTTCTCACGTCTGTCTCCATCAAATCAGAATTGTGCATAGCATCCTACTTACAAATACGATATCATTTCACCAGAGAGCTGCGCGTGCTGTGTCGCGCCGCCATCTTCTCCTCCTGCCTCATGTTTCCTGCTGTCTCTGTGGAGTTTGCATGTTCTTCATGTGACCATGTGGGTTCCTCCAGGGTGTTCAGCTTGCTGGGAAATTAATTGTCCGTGGCAAATTGCCCCTTCATGCAGGTAAGTCGCAAAGTAATCCAAACTATCTTTTAAAGATCTTATGAAAGAGAATACGGCTAAGGGAAATGAGACTGATGGCATTGATCTGATGAGCCAAATTGATTCCTAAGTAAGTGACCTCTGCAATTTTCACACTCAGGTTCCTGAATAAACTTGGATGCATCCTATATGCTCTATTTGCTAGTTTTGTGTGTTCTACACTGAAATATTTTTCCATATTCTTTTATTTCATTTGATTTACCTCCCCTGCACTGGAATCATCTTCTTATTCAGGTAATACAAAATGCTCAATAATTTCTTTGGAAATTATCTTTGTCTCCATGAGTAGATTGTAATCCTTACTCTGTCCTTTTTTTCAACTTTATTTAAAATTTGTACATTTATAAAGGAATTGGGTGTTGCTCCATTACTTATACTCAGATGTTTATCTGCTTTCATGGTTCATTCCCCTGTGTTTTATTTTTTAATTTTATTCTCAACTGAAATATGAAGTTAACATTTATTAATATTTAATATATGAAATTAAAATTGTTGACGTTGAGATTGCAGACTTGCTTGTTGAATTAGAAAACTTCAGACATGATTCGAGATGAGAGATAATTGTTTCTACACAAACATTGTGGAATCAGGGATCACTGTCTCAAAATAAGACGCTGGCACAGTTGATGAGAATTTGTCAACAAATACACTCAAAAACCTCTACAGATGTACCTTGGAGAGCATTCTGACAGGCTGCATCACTGTCTGGTATGGGGGGACGGGTGGAAGAGGCTAATGCACAGGACCGAAAGAAGCTGCAGAGATTTGTAAATCTAGACAGCTCCATCTTGGGTACTAGCCTACAAAGTACCTGGGATATCTTCAAGAAGTGGTGTCTCAGAAAGGCAGCATCCATTATTAAAGACCCCTAGCACTCAGGGCATGCCCTTTTCTCACTGTTACCATCAGGTAGGAGATACAGAAGCCTGAAGGCACTCACTCAGCGATTCAGGAACAGCTTCTTCCCCTCTGCCATCCGATTCCTAAATGGACATTGAACCCTTGAACACTACCTTACTTTTTAAATACATATTATTTCTGTTTTTTGCATGATTTTTAATCTATTCAATATACATATACTGTAATTGATTTACTTATTATTATTTTCTTCTATGTCATGTATTGCATTGAACTGCTGCTGCTAAGTTACCAAATTTCACGACACATGCCGGTGATAATAGACTTGATTTTGAATTATAACCTTAAAATACTGAAACAATTAGAAGGTGTTTCTCTGGGAACAGATACAGAGTTCACATCTCAGATCAGGGACCTTGAGAGGAAATATCATCAGCCAAAAGACGGTGAACAAACTCTCTACCCTAGAGAACTCTGGAGAATCAGTCACCGAGTATATTTAATATAGGTACCATTATTTAGACTTTCAGATAGTCAAGAGAATTAAGGACATGAGGGTAGTTCAGGAAACTTGCAGTGAGCTTAAAAGAGCAGTTCGTAAGATGGGCGATTAGACGGTCAGGACTGAGAGCATACTTCTGTTTCTTTTTCTCATGGTTTCAAGTCAACTATACATTTACAATCAGGAGTAAATAGAAATTGTGACTCAAGAGATTGCAGATGCTGGAAAGCTGGAGAACACACTTAAGTCAGGCAGCATCCATGGATGGAAATGTACAGTCGATGTTTTCGGCAGAGACCTTTCATCAGGATAGGGGATTCTGTTGATTCACAAAACAATTCATGTTCTAATCAGCTTAACCATAAACTCAGGATCTCAGGGTCAGATCAGAACTAAATAAAAATTCCCTTGAATTTTATTGCAAATTTCATTTACATTAGAATTGCTTCTTAACTTAAAAGCAATGTTACATTAAAACGAATATTGAGCCATTGGAATGATGACAAATGTATCATTCGTATTTTCATTTATATTTATTCCTTTACTTTCATTGATATTTTGCTTTTGAATAAATGTAATAATCTCCAACATGCTGTTCACATTTAAAAAACATCCCGAGCTTTGACACAGTGGCAGAGCAGAAAGAGATTCCGCCACACAGCTTCAGTGAGGAAGGTTCAACCCCGACCTCGGCTGCCACCTGTATAGAATTTGCACATTCTCCCTGTGACCATGTAGGTTTCCATCAGGTGATCAGGATTCCTCCCATTTTCCAAAGGTTAATTAGCCCCTGTAGTTTTACCCCTCAGTATACAGAATGTGTGTGATAGTGGAATCAGAAAGGAGGTTTTGGGCACTTAACAGATTATACTAATGTACCAGATGTGGATGAATATTCAGAGAGCTGGCATAGATTCAATAGGATGAACAGGACTCCTTCTGTGTCATAAGATCATAAGAGGCAAGAATGGGTTGATAGATTCAAAATAAAAAATAGGAAATTGCATCAGGCATTAATTTAAATTTTCTAGTGTGAGCTCTGAGGCTGTGATATAAAACGTCCTAAAGCAAAAATTTCCATCAGGCAGATGGTTAGTAGAAATGAAGGACTCAAATCTGCTGGTTCAGTTTCTCAATCCTCTTATTCTAAATCTGGGACCGTGTACAATGATGAACAGGAATAGCTTTATGTCAAACCAGGCAAAACAAGGGTGTTAAAGGCTTGTAGGCAACTGGAAAATAGAGCTTGAAGGCAAGAGTGGATGCAAAAGATAATTACAGATTACAGGATGAATCCTGCTTGTTAAGGAATTTACATTCTTGTAAGTTTAACAATAAAATCATCGTATTTAGTGGAATTTATTATTTTTTATAGGACTTAAGCATTGCATTTTCTCTATTGTTACTAATCAAAAAGTACATGGATTCCAGATAATTGGGCCATTGGTTAATCGGGGCAGCTGCTCATTTGGGACAACTCTTAAAGAATAAAAACTAATTGAGAAAATAGCCAGGATTCCTTTGTTAATTTTGGACACTATGCCATTAAGTTGGGGGACAGGAGTCTGTTGCTGAACAGTTTCTGACTAGCGTCAGTTGTGTGCACTTGTGTGGCCCTTATACACTACACCGTGCTTAGGGAAACCAGTTTTTAAATAGTGGAGCAACTCAGCAGGCCAGGCAGCATCTACGGAAAAAAGTATCCAGCCAGGGTTTCAGGCCGAGACCCTCCATCAGGAGTGCAAGAAAAAAGTCAGGGCAAGAAGGTGGGGGGAGGGTAGGAAGAAGCTCAAGGTGGCAGGTGATAGGGTGAAACTGGGAGAGAGGGAGGGGTGAAGTAAAGAGCTGGGAAGCTGATAGGTGAAAGAGATAAAGGGCTGAAGAAGGGGGAATCAGATAGGAGAGGGTAGAAGACCATGGAAGAAAGGGAAGGGATGGAACACCAGAGGAAAGTGATGGGCAGGTAAGGAGAGAGGAAAACAAGAATGGGAATGTTGAAGGGAGGGCTAATTACCAGAAGTGCCCCTACATCATCTCTCTACTTTCTTGCTCTAACTTCTCATCTATTTTCCCAGTCCTGATGAAGGATTTTGGCCTAAAATGTTGACAGTTTACTTTTTTCCATAGATGCTGCCTGGCCTACTGAGCTCCCCCAGCATTTTGTGTGTGTGGCTTGGATTTCCAGCATCTGCAGATTTCCTCTAGTTTTTAAATAGTGTCAGTTTTGTCCTGGTTCTGTAATTTCAGAGGTAACTGATGATGTCTCCTACTGATGGGCAGGGAGGGGCCAGACACAGCTTCTATTAGAGCCGTTACTGGTGAAACAGCATGTTCAGTGTGAATAGGAATCAAGTTAATCAACTCCATAAAGTAAGAGATGTCCATACATATAATGGACCCTTTTAAAATATGGCTGTGTAGCTTGTGAGCTGGTGCATTCCTTTCGCCACTGAAAGGACTCAATTGTAAAACTGAGGATGTGCTGCTGAGCCTTTGTAAGTCTTGATCATACCATGTTTGGAATATTTCGAGCAACTTTCTGGCCCAATATCTAAGGAAAGATGCACTGGCACTCGAAAGGGATGAGAGAGGTTTCACAAGAATGAAACCAGGAATGAAAGGCTTAATATATGGTGAGCATTTGATGGCTTTGGACCTCTACTTGAATGATGGAGATGTTATTGAAAAGCACCAAATGAAGTGGACATGGAGAGAATATTTCCATCAGTTCAGGATCCAAGGGCAGAGCCTCAGAATAAAGTGATGTCCCTTTAAAACTGAAATGAGAAGGTACTTCTTCAACCAGAGGATGGTGTATTTGTGGAATTTGATGCCAAAGAAGGTTGTAGGGGCCAAGACATTGGACATATTTAAGGTAGAGATTGATAGGTGCTTGATTGATAAGGGGTTGAGTTACAGAGAGAAGGCAACAGAATGGGGTTGAGAGAAAAAAGAAATCAGCCATATCTGAATGGCAAGCAGACTTGAAGAGCTGAATGGTCTTGTGGTCTTAGCACCTTATTCATGGCTTCTTTGTGTCCCTGCTCATATTATTCTGGATGCTACTGGCTATAGGCCAAAGTATCTCTGGCGGGGTGGGGGTGGGGCGTTGTATTTCTTCAGAGGCATTGAGAACATTGTTGAATCTTTCCAGTGATCTGTTCCCATCATAAAATGGTGGTTACAGAGAGATGCAGCATGGAAAGTGAGTCTGGACTGACCACCAGCAATCCATTTACACTAATCCCATTCCCTCCACATGCCCACTCACTTACATACAGGGGGCAATAGACCGTGAGCAACAGCCCACCGACCTACAAACCTTGGGGTGTGGGAGGAAGCTGGAGAACCCAGAGGAAACACATGCAGTGACCGGTAAATAATGAAGTCTCCTCGGAGACAGACAGAGGTCAGAAGTGATCATTTGTCTCTGACACTGAGAGACTGTGGGACTACTAGCCACTGTGCTGCCACAGGAAAAGAGTAAAATGTCTGTTTCAGATTTCTGTTGTTGGGTGGATGGTCACCTGAGCCTAACTAATGACAGTGAGCTTGTCCTGGACGTTGAGGATCCTCAGTAATGGGGCCATTCTCTTGAGGCACTGCCTCTGGAAGATATCCCTGAAGGTGAAGAGTGTCATACCTATGATGGAGCTAAAATATCAACAATTCTTTTCCTCCCACAAATTCTGCTCGACACGCTGGCTTGTTCCAATAGATTGTTGCTCCACATTCTGTCTAGAGATTGCTGCACACCGTGGAGAGAGTATTAAAGGAACAACACACAGAGTCCCAATGCATGTTTCCCATAGGTGCCCCCTGAAGCTGCCTTCCATTGCATATTGGCTCCTTTCTTATCACAATATGAGAATCTACTACAGTGATAAAACTAAATGAATATAGCCCTAAATCTGGCTCGGTATGTGGTGAAATATAGAACATTAATACATTTTACTTTCTGCTGTTCATGTGGTCTGCCACTGGAGAGATTGAAGACTGTTCACTTAAACAAGGCAGAAATATCCAATTCAGGCCAGAAGAGCATATTATTATTACACTCTCAGGTTATACCATTGTATAAGTAGATATAGGGCACTGTGGGTCAGCACCCATAAAGATGACTTACATAAGCTGCATGTGAAACGACTCAGGGCTTTGAATCAGGTGAGGTACATGTAATTGATACAAAATTCAAACAGAGTCATTGGAGAAGCCTTCTGTGAATTTTAAAGCTGGATCAGGGACCATGTCCGTGTCTGGAAGAAACCCAGGTTGGCAGAACTAGGAACCAATGGGGAACCTTTATTCTAAACTGATTCAAAAAGAAATTATCCCATGAAAGAGGAAGGGAAAACTGATGAATTTAGTAATCAGCAAAATAGGCACGCAACACTTTGAAACCTTAGAGACACAGAGCCTGCAGATGACTGGAATCTGGGCAATAAACTATCTGCAGGAGGAACTCAGTGGATTGTGGGGTAAAGAATTGTCAAAATTCTGCTTCAGGACGTTGCAAACTTATTGCCATGAGCCACTGACGGGGAGCAGGTACTGCCTGCCTTTCTTAACCATAAATGGAGATCTTGTAACTTACATGATTATGTAATTTGTAAAATTAGAGTAACTTATTGAAGAAGTGGGACAAGGAGTTCTCAGTATTCTCAGGAGAGAGAGTGAGCAGCTAGATGTCGTGGTCCACGTGGGGACCAATGACATAGATAGGAGTAGGGATGAGGTCCTGAAGAAGGAATATAGGGAGTTAGGAAAGAAGTTAAAAAGCAGGACCTCAAGGGTGGTAATCTCGGGATTGCTGCCTGTGCCACAAGACAGAGAGGGTAGGGAAAGGAAGTTATGGCAGATGAATGCGTGGGTGAAGAGTTGGTGCAGGGGGCAGGGGTTCAGATTTCTGGATCTCTTTTGGGTAAGGTTTGACCTGTACAAAAAGGACAGGCTGCACCTGAACTGGAAAGGGACCGATATCCTGGCGGGCAGGTTTGCTAGAGCTGTTGGAGAGCATTTAAACTAGTTTGGCAGGGGCGTGGGAATCAGAATGTGAGTTCAGAGATTAGGGTAGAAGGACAAGGGCATGATGCTATGTGTTCTGAGTTGGTGAGGAAGGACAAGCAAGGGACAAAACATAAATGTAGCCAGTTGGAGGGGTTGAAATGTGTTTATTTCAATGCTAGGAGTATTAGGAATAAAGGGGATGAACTTAGAACATAGATCAGTACAGTACGTGGAACTACGATTTTGTGGCCACTAAGGAAACTTAACTGGAGGAAGGGCAGGATTGGCTGATGCAGGTACCGGGGTTTAGGTGTTTTAAGAGGAATAGGATGGGAGGTAGAAAAGGGGTGGGGGGTGTAGCATTACTGGTCAGGGATAGTATCATGGCTATAGAAAGGGAGGACGCTGCAAAGGGAGTGTCCACTGAGTCGGTGTGGGTGGCAGTCAGAAATAGGAAGGGATCAATCACTATGCTGGGAGTAGTCTATAGGCCCCCAAATAGCCCTCGGGACACCGAGGAGCAGATTAGCAGGCAGACTTTAAAATGGTGCAGGAAATACAGGGTTATAGTTATGGGTGATTTCAACTTCCCTCATATTGACTGGCATCTCCTGACTGCAAGGGGGATAGATGGGGGCTGAATTGGTCAGGTGTGTT
The DNA here is from genome assembly GCF_963921235.1 of Mobula hypostoma. Lineage (NCBI taxonomy): Eukaryota > Metazoa > Chordata > Chondrichthyes > Myliobatiformes > Myliobatidae > Mobula > Mobula hypostoma. The sequence continues at coordinate 85,768,925 of NC_086103.1, read as the reverse complement.
CAAGAAGGATTCCTGACACAGTATGTGGACTGGCCAACGAGAGGAGAGGCCATACTGGATCTCGTTCTGAGTAATGAACCTGGTCAGGTGGCAGACCTCTTGGTGGGGGAGCATTTTGGTGAGAATGACCACAACTCCCTTAGCTTCAGCATAGCTATGGAAAAAGATGAAAACAGACAAAATGGGAAAGTGCTTAACTGGTGAAGGGCTAACTATGAAGGGATGAGGCAGGAACTAGCTAGAGTAAATTGGAAACAGATGTTCAAGGGTGAAAGTACAGAAGTAGTGTGGAGGAAGTTTCGAAACCACTTGTGCTGGGCTCAGGATAGGTTTGTCCCACTGAGACAAGGAAAAAATGATAGGAAAAGGGAACCTTGGCTGATGAAACACATGAGGCAACTCATCAAGAGGAAGAAGGAAGCATATGTTAGATAAAAGAAGCAGGAAGCAGGAGGGACTCATGAGAAATATAGGGTAACCAGGAAGGAGCTTAAGAAAGGATTTAGGAGAGCTCGAAGGGGCCACGAGCAGGCCTTGTCATGTAGGATTAAGGAGAACCCCAAGGTGTTCTGTGCGTATGTGAAGACCAGAAGGATGACAAGAAAGAAGGTGGGGCCGCTAAAGGATAAAGAAGGCAACATGTGCCTGGAGGCGGAGGAGGTTGGAGCAGACCTAAATGAACACTTTGCTTCAGTATTCGCAAGTGAAAAGGACCTTGATCAGGGTGAGGTCGAAATAGAACAGGCCTGTGTGCTGGACAATGTGGAGATTGAGGAAGAAGAAGTGTTGGATTTTCTTAAAAACATCGAGATTGATAAGTCCCCAGGGCCAGACGTGATATACCCAGGTTGCTGTGGGAAGTGAGAGAAGAGATCGCTGGAGCAGCAGCTATGATCTTTGAATCCTCTTTGGCTGCAGGGGAAGTGCTGGAGGATTGGAGAATGGCAAATGTAATTCCCTTGTTTAAAAAAGGTAATAGGGAGAATCCTGGGAACCATAGACAGATGAGTCTTACGTCAGTGGTCTGCAAACTATTGGAAAGGATTCTTAAGGATAGGATCTATGAGCATTTGGAGAAGTACAGTCTACTCAAGGATAGTCAACATGGCTTTGTGAAGGGAAGGTTGTGCCTCATGAGCCTAATTGATTTTTTTGAAGAGGTAACAAAAGAAATTGATGAGGGTAGGGTGGTAGATGTGGTCTACATGGATTTTAGCAAAGCATTTGACAAGGTCCCCCACAAGAGACTCATCCAGAAACCTTGGCTGTTTGGATAAAAAATTGGCTTACAGGAAGAAAGCAGAGGGTAGTTATGGAAGGAAAGTATTCTGCCTGCAGGTCGGTGACTAGTGGAGTGCTGCAAGGATCTGTCCTGGGACCCCTGCTCTTTGTGATTTTTATAAATGACCTGGATGAAGAGGCGGAAGGATGGGTGAGTAAGTTTGCGGATGACATGAAGATTGGAGGAACTGTGGATGGAGCTGTAGGTTGTCGAAGGTTACAAGAGAATAGACAGAGTTGGGCGGAAAAGTGGCAGATGGAGTTCAATCCGGATAAGTGTGAGGTGATGCATTTTGGAAGGACGAACCAGAAGGCTGAGTACAGGGGTAATGTTTGTTATTTAAGAGTGTGGATGAACAAAGGGACCTTGGGGTTCAAATCCATACATCCCTCAAGGTCGCTGCACAGGTTGATAGAATAGTTAAGAAGGCCTATGGGACGCTAGGCTTCATTAATAGGGGGATTGAGTTCAAGAGTAGAAAGGTCATGTTGCAAATCTACAAATCTCTTGTGAGACCACACTTAGAGTACTGTGTTCAGTTCTGGTCACCTCATTATAGGAAGGATATGGAAGCTACGGAGAGGGTGCAGAGGAGATTTACCAGGATGTTGCCTAGATTGGAAAACAAGTCTTATGAGGCAAGGTTAGCAGAGCTGGGACTTTTCTCTTTGGAGCGGAGAAGCATGAGAGGAGACTTCATAGAGGTCTACAAGATTATGAGAGGCATAGATAGGGTGGATAGTCAGTACCCGTTTTGCATGGCACGAATAGCAAACACCAGAGGGCATATGTACAAAGTTAAGGGAGGGAAGTTTAGGGGGGACATCAGGGGTAAGTTTTTTTACACAGAGGGTTGTGGATGCCTGGAATGACCTGCCTGGGATGGTGGTGGAGGCTAAAACATTAGGGGTATTTAAGAGCCTCTTGGACAGGCACATGGATGAAAGAAAAATAGAGGGTTACGGGGTAGTGTGGGTTTAGTACTTTTCTTAAGGAATATATGGGTCAGCACAACATCGAGGGCCGAAAGGCCTGTACTGTGCTGTAGTATTCTAGTGTCTAAGGCTTGTGTCTGTATCACATATTGGTAGCTGCCTGTCATTTTGAATGAGGTGACATAGTTACAAGATTATGGACCAGTTAGTCACAATCAAGGCATATAGAAATTCCTTCTTGCAGAGGCTGGTTGTAGAGATTGCGTCTCTGGGGACATTTAAAGGGCAAGTAGGTACACCTTTGGAAAACAGGAAAGTGAAGGCTGCAGGGAACTGGCACAGAAGAGGAGATAAAGCCTGGGCCAGAACAGCCATGACCGCATTGAATGGTGGGGCAGGATGGATGGGCTGAGTGGCCTACTCTTCCAAGTTTCTTGTTTTCTGATGTGATCATCAGATCTCCAGAAGGATGAATTTTACTTACGTGAGAAACAAGCATTTTTCAAGATTTCAAGAAAAGTGATCAGTTAATCTGCCTTTGCACATATATGAACATCATTATGTAACTAAAATCATACTTACTTGAAAGTATTTAAAATTATCAGAAGCCTAAAACAAGAATACAACTTAATATGCTCAAGAAAATTGTAATAAAGATGTTAATTTAATACAGTATAGGAAATTTTTACAACAGCACTGGAATACTAGAGCAAAGAACCTGCTTCATCTATTTTAGTTCTAATTTTTTTGAAGATTCTTTTAAAAAACATTCATACTCTTCCACAGGGAGACCAAGGTGTCGCTGTCCTGGAACTTTCTCTTCCACTTGGGCTGCAAAACACAACCTTCTGAAACAGAGGCAGAAGCGTGACTCGTCCATGCCTGGGAACAAGTCCTCTACATTTATAAAACAAATAACCATTAATTACTGTTCTTTTTAAAATACCATCTGAATTTGGATAGGTGATTAGAGGGGTGGGTCTTAGAGGGATATGTGTGGAACACAGGAAGTTGGGATTAGCTGGGTGGGCGCTGGTCAGAATGGACATGTAAAGCTGAAGGAACCATATCTATATTGTATTGCTCTTTGACTCTGTGACTCTAATGTCAAGTCAAGTTTATTGTCATGTGCCCAAGTGTGGTGAGGTATAAGTACAATGAAAATCTTGCATCAGTATCTCAGGCACAGAGATTCAGACAATGCACAGACATAAATGACACATGAACTATACCAACCAATGAAGAGAAAAATAAGTATAAAACAAAATATTAGTGAAAAGAAAACAGAATCAGAGTATGGCAGTGCAAGAGGTAATCCATGTTGCCCTATTGCTGAGGTAGGGTTAGTGTTGTGCAAGTCAGTTCAAGAACCTGATGGTAGCTGAAAGTAGCTGTTCCTGATGGTGGTGGTGTGGGACTTCAGGATTCTGTACCTCTCACTTGGCAAATGTTTCGAATGGGCCAAAAAAAAATGGAAACAGTTTGCAAATCTGTAGCAGTATTTTTTGATAAATTCATTTCAGAACTCTCACACAATTCAATAAGTTTCTAAAAAAATTGACATATTCACTTCATTCTTTAATCATTGTAGCACTGAAAAGTGAAAAACTGTGCCAGTATTTGTAATTAATAGTCCCTGGCTAACCACTTTAGAGACATGGTGGAAGTAATGAAATTATTTAGATGGCCTCCAATCCCTTCCGAGACTTACCAGTTTAATATAATTACTAAAATATTCTGCCTTTTGGCGAGATTCATTGTTCCTTTTGGTTGCCATCAGTAAGAAAAGGTCTGATTTTTTTTTACAGATTTCCCAAAATACAGGAATGTTTCTGTAAGGGAGCGATTGTGAACAGCTGCCCAAGTTTTTTGCTTATATGGAAAAGACAGGTAAAGTAAATGCTAACATATTCAGATTAGCAATTGGAACTCTGGCGTGAACTGGTACCCAGCCACATTTCCAGGAAGCAGAATTTTGAGGCAGCTTGCTTTAATTTAAAAAGAGACACATAATGCTTTTCAATTCCTTGATAATTACACACTATATTAACAGTAAAGATTATACAAGAATGTGCTATATGATATTCCAATTGACCTTCATATCTCAATTTTCTTAAGTACCTCTTTATCTTCCAATTGACTACATCAGAAAAATTCAATGGTGCGTGATATTTATGGAATATGAAAGTTATCAATTTAAAGGTTCCCCTCATGAGTCCAGCTGCTGCCATTTGTTTTTTCAGTGTGGGTATTATCAACTTGCCCTGTTAATACTTTTGCTTTTAGATCGGCTGATTTTAACTTTGAGTTCCAACATATAACTAAAGCTGCTGAGCCGACACAGCCCACTTAACTAAAATGTTCTTTTGTTTGAAGAGCAGTAATGCCCCAAATAAATTGCCTCAAAATATATGGTCTGCATGATTAATAATACCAATGAAGTTCGGAAATTTCAGATTGTGAATGATAGCCACAATAGCCAAAACAATAGTGATCACTGTCATTCAAATTGATTCATTCATCTGTACACCACAGGAAGGAACTATTCAGTCCATTGGACAAGATACTAGTTGTTTGATACTGCTATTCAAGGATTTCCCTTCATTCATAGTAGTACGATTATCTTCTTTCCACATGAACATACATAATAAAAGCATCATAGTGGTGACAGTTTTATTACACCCACTGCAGAGTGACATGGAGTCAGACAGCCATACAGACCCCTTGCCCCAAATCAACTAGATGCCCATCTGAGCCAGTCCAATTTGCCCATGTTTGATCCATAACCCTCTAAACTCTTCTTATCCACGTATCTGTCTAAATTATCTTTTATGTTTGATGAAAAGAAAGAATAGCTGCTCAGGCAAAGACCACATCCTGGGTCCATTAAAACCTTAAAAAATTTAAAATGAATTTATTACTTGGACCAAAAATTTTCTTCAAAAGTTGGGAGTGATACTTCTGCTGTATTATTAGTAAACTTCTCGTCATGGCACCATCTCAATCAAAACCTGAGAGACCTTCCCTCGATTCACTCACAGGCCCTCACTTAAATGAGCAGTGCTCAGCATTCCCAACATGTCAGTTCCTATTGATTTGATTTCCCTACCTGCAAACATATCCATGGTCTTTCCACAAAGGGGGGTGGGGGGGGGGGAGAAGATGGCAGCGCGTGCAGCCGCTCGGAATGATATCGTATTTGTGAAGTAGGATGCCGTGCACAATCTTGATTTGATGGAGACAGACGTGAAGAAGCACCGAGGAACATCTGGAGCAACTTCTGAAATGCCTGCTTCGCTGCCACTGCTACTGTGTGGTCAAGAATCTCCGGAGGGGAAGGCCCCAAATCCTCGGCTTTGCCTATTGCCTGTTGCCAGGGCCAGGGTCGAAGCGCTCGGCAGAGATGGTGCTCGGTGCTCAGCGTCGGAGGGCTGGTTAGAGGCTCAAAGTTTTCGGACAACTCAGAGTCGGACTGTGGTTGGGTGCTTCCAGGATGCTGCATTGGCAAGTTTGCGGCGCTGGAAGCTCATGGCAGGTAGTTTCTCCCTTCAACTGTTTGTGTGAGATGATGGGACTTTTGAGAGACTGTGAGACTTTTTTATGTACCCATGGTCTGTTCTTCATCAAATTACGGTATTGTTTTGCACTGTTGTAACTATATGTTATAATTATGTGGTTTTCGTCAGTTTTTTTAGTCTTGGTCTGACTTGTGTTTCTCTGATATCATTCTGGAGCAATAAATTGTATCATTTCTTAATGCATGCATTACTAAATGACAATAAAAGAGGACTGCGTGTCCTCATAATCTAAAAAAAGTAGATCCCATGACGAGGGTCTGTCTCGAAGTTTGCTCGACATTCTAAGATGCAAAGACATGGTATGGTCAGTGTCTCATTGGCATTGGCTCAATGTGCCAAAAAGATCTCAATTTGTGCTGTATCTTTGACTTCAGTGAATCATTATGAATTGCAATGATTGCCTTTTGGTTGGTGACTAGCACTCCTTGCCCAAGGTCCTAAAGTCAATGCTGATGCTAGTGACCTAGACATTATTCTTTGATGCAAACATTATGATGTCAAGTTCTCTCCCCTGGTTCCTCTACAGTAAGCCCCTGCCAGAATCTTGGGTGCAACCTTGTCTTCTGTCAACAATATCATTGGCTTTAACGATGTTTCCACATCTTCAGCATTCAATGACTTTTAACACAGACTATTAAGATTAAAGCAAATGATTTAAAAATATGAAAATAACTAAAAGCACTTGGAAATAATTCATAATGTTAATGCAAAGTAAGCCAGCTTCTATAATTATAGCCCACATTATCCATTGAAATTAGTGCAAGATCTTTGATGCAGTCTTGGTAAGACCAGACTTTATGCTATATGCCTTGAATTTTATAGCTTGTGGGTGTAAGTTTAGGAATTGTTTTTTGCTATTTATTCATTTTCAGGAGCTGGGCATTGCTGGTAAGGCCATTATTTGTTGCTCATCCCTAATTGCCCATAAGAAGGTATAGTGAACCACAGTCTTGATATGCTGCCCTCCTTATAATGAATGCATTCTCATAGTCCTGTTGAGGGAGGAGTTCCAGGATTAGGCCCAGTGATGAAGAAGGACTAATCATATATATTTCCAAATCAGATTTGGAGGGGATTCTGCAGGTCCTGTTTATCTGCTGCTCTGGTTCTTCTTAGTAAAGGACTAGGCAAGTAATACTGAGTACCTGCAGTTCATTTTGTAGATAGTTCACATTGTTGCCACTCTTTGGAGGAGCTGAATACTTAGGTGGTTGATGCAAGCAGTCCAAATGGGCTGCTTTTTGCTGGATGATATTGGGCATTTTGAGAGTTGTTGGAGCTGTACTCTTCCAGGTAAGTGGAAATTGTTCAAAGGTGAGTCACCCATCCACTGACCTGCTTTCATAACCAGGGTATTTAATGGGATGGTCCAGTTGAGTTTCTTTTACATTGGTGACCCCCATGGTACTGATGATGTGTGATTGGTGATGGGAATGCCAATGGATGTCAGGGATAAGTTGCTAGACTTTTGTTAGAGGTGCTTATTGTCCCGTATGTTCCTGGTATGGCTGTTATCTGCCACTTATTAGTCCATGCCTGAATGCTGTCCATAGCTTGTGACATGTAGGCAGAGATATTTCATTACTGACTGAAAAGTTGCATGTGGAGTTGAACATTGTGCAATTATTGAGCATCCCTAGTTTCATCTTATAATGAGGATAGCTAAAGATAGTTAAACCTTGGACACTCCCCTGAGGATCTTCTTCAGTGAAATCCTGGGGCTGATATGACTGATCTTGAACAACCACAAGCATCTGTCTTTGTGTGAGTATGATTCCAGTCATTATTTTTCTCATCGATTTCAGTTTTATCCAGACTCCAAAGTGTCACAGTCAGTCAAGTGTTGTCATTGGCTGTTACTCTTACCTCTGGCATTTGGTTCACTGGTCTATGACCCAGGCTGTGATAATATCTGAAATTGTGGTCCTGGTGAGACACAAACTCAATGACTTGAGCATGTGATTATCAGTGAGTGTTGTTTGCTTGCACCGATGATGACAATTTCCATTACTTTGCTGATGATTGCCAGTAGACTGATGAGAAGATAATCAGCCAAATTGGATTTTCTCTGCTTTATTCTGGGCAGAACATATTTGGGCAACTGTCCCCATTGCTGGGTAGGGGCCAGTGTTGTAATTGGACTGGAATGGTTTGGCACAGTTAACGCAAGACACATATCTGATCCCAGATCCATTATTGTATCCAGGGTACAGTCACTTCTTGATATGATGTGCAGTGAACTCAACTGGCTGAAGCTTGGACTTCATAACTTTGGAGGTCTCAGAAGCAGGCCAGAGTGGGTCACATAATCAGCACTTCTAGCTGAACACAAGTATGAATGCTTCAGCCTTGTCGCCAGCACTCACATGCTTGACTTTGTAACTATAACTCTACAAGCAGAAGTACCACCAGATATTCAGGTTTGATCTTGACCTCTGGTGCTGTTGGTGTGGCGTTTGTACACTTTCCCTATGATGGACTTGGTTTCTCTCATACCCCAAAGTGCAATTTGTAAACTCATTGTATATTGAAGGGGATGGGAAAGGTGAACAAAGGAAAAAGAAAGTCAGGCAGGTGGCTGGGTGTGTGTCGGAAGAGGGCAGCAGAGTATGGATTGACTGAAATTAGAAAAATCCATGTTGATGGTTTTGCGTCCATCAGTCTTAAGCTTGGTATTCAGGCTTTCATTGGATTACCTTTAAAGTGTACTCATGATAATTATTCAAGTAAATTAATTTATTATCAGGAAATGTCGCATAAACATTAATGAAAGGACGGAGCAGGTGAGCTGTTTCCCTGATTATTAGTTGAGTGAGTGATGTTGGTAAGGAGATTGCATGTTCAGCTTTCACATCCAGGTCTCTCATGTAACGCAGTACCCAGGAAGAGGCACGCCCAGTGAAGTGTCAGTCAAGATTCTGGTTTCTAACAAAGAAAAATTTGATCCAAGCCGTTACATAAGGACATTGGGAAGGCCTGTGTTTTTGCAGTGAGGAAGAGAAAGCATTAATTATACTAACTATTAAATAATTGAGAAACGTCACAACAATCAGAAGTTAAAACTGGCAGTTACTTGAGGAAAGTCCATGGTCATAAACCAAAATCCGTTTAAAATTTTAATGAGTACCTCTTCCATTCAGCTGCCTTTCACATTCAGGGGAGGGTGAGTTTCTGCCAATAGTGTTGCTTCCTTGCAGCTCATACACAAGGACAGAAGATATGCAGTAGGAATAGAATGAGGCCATTTGTCCCATCCAGTCTGCTCCATCGTGGCAGATTTAATATTTCTCAACCCCAGTCTCCTGCTTTCTCCCTTTAACTTTTGATGCTCTGACCAATCAAGAACCTATCAAACTCCACTTTAAATATACCCAAAGTTTTGACCTCCACAACTGTCCGTGGCAATGAATTCCACAGATTCACTGCACCCTGGCTAAAGAAATTCCTCTGCATCTCTGTTTTAAATATATGTCCCTCTATTCTGATGTTATGCCCTCTTGTCCTAGACACGCCACTACAGAAAGCATCCTGTCCACATCCACTATGTCTAAGCCTTTCAATATTCAATAGGCTTCAATGGGATCACCTGTCATTTTTCTAAGCTCCATCAAGTACAGGTCCAGAGCCATCATACATTAAATCTTTCATTCCCAGTATCATTCTCGTGAACCTTCTCTGGACCCCCTCCAAAGTCAGCACATCTTTTATTAGATAAGTTGCCTAAAACCGCTCACAATATTCCACGTGTGGTGTGACCAATGCCTTATAACATCGGTCCCCAACCACCGGGCCGCGGACTGGTACCGGGCCACAAAGCATGTGCTACCGGGCCGAGAGGAAACGATATGATTTGGCAATATGAGTCAGCTGCACCTTTCCTCATTCCTTGTCACGCCCACTGTTGAACTTGAATGCACGCGAGGTCATTACGCGCATGTCATCCATGTCAGCGCGGGAAGAAGATCAACTCCTCGAGCTTGCAAATGACGGTGGGCTGAAAAGTATGTTTGACATAACATCTCTGCCAGCATTCTGGATCAAAGTCAAAGCTAAATATCCTGAGATAGCCATGAAAGCACTGAAAACGTTGCTTCCATTTCCAACATATCTCTGCAATGAATGCAACGAAAACTAAATTGCGGAACAGACTGGACATAAGGAACCCACTTAGAGTATCGCTGTCTCCCATCACTCCTCGATAGGACCGTCTTGTTGCAGGAAAACAAGTATTCAGCCCAGGGCTCCCACTCATTCAGTGATATTGGTGCGTTGCAATGATTTTATGTGTTCATACGGGGAAAATATGCGCTGTGTGTTTAATATCCAAATGTTACTTAAAATGTTATGATGCTATTGACTTATAAGTGACTTATAAAACCATATAACAATTACAGCACGGAAACAGGCCATATCTGCCCTTCTAGTCCGTGCCGAACGCTACTCTCACCTCGTCCCACTGACCTGCACTCAGCCCATAACCCTCCAATCCTTTCCTGTCCATATACCTATCCATTTTTCCTTTAAATGATAATATCAAAGCTGCCTCTATCACATCTACTGGAAGTTCGTTCAACACTTACTTCAAGTTCCCCTGATAATTGACTTATCACTATATCCGTGCGAGGAAAATATGCGCTGTGTGTTTAATATTAAATTCGTTAGATAAACCCTTTTAGAAATTAAATTGAGTGCATTAGCTACGTATCACCTATATTCCGGTCGTGATTAACAATCCCCGCCTACCCCGCCGGAACAGAATCGCCAAAAATGAATTGTGGAAAAAATCAGCACGTACATGCATGCGCACCAGTGCCCGCGCAAGGCTTCATGGTCATGGTAGTCTTTCTTGGGGTAAACACAACGTATTTGACTGCTACTCTTGTCCGTTGGCAACCCTACCCACCCCCGGTAGGCCAGTACGCAAGAATATTGTCAATATTAAACCAGTCCACAGTGCAAAAAAGGTTGGGGATTCCTGCCTTATAAAGCCTCAGCGTTGAATCCTTGCTTTTATGTTCTAGTCCCCTTGAAATGAATGCTAACATTGCATTTGCCTTCCTCGCCACCCACTCAGCCTGCAAGTTAGCTTTCAGGGAACCCTGCACAAGTCCATTAGCACCTCTGATTTTTGAATTTTCTTGTAGATAATAAAATAGTCTATGTCTTTCTTTCTTCTACCAAAGTGCATGACCATATACTTCCTACAATATTGTGGCGAGCATTTGGTCCATAATGACAGACGATGAAGCACGTACAACCGTTTTATTTTGATAGACACAAAACTGACCCAGAGAGAGAACAGCTCAATTTCATACTGACGGGATAGGTGACAAACACACACCCCGGTTACAGTTAGGGTGACCTGCAAATACACAAACAAATAACTGTATAACCCAAGCTAAAATGTAACAATAAGTGAACTGGAACTTCCCACCATAATCCCTCAAAAGTATTTTAAAACAAGAACAATAAACAGTGCTGGGTTATTAGAAATGCAGGGGCCTGCTGTCAATCATGCCCGCTACCCCAGCGTCACACTGCCCCACCTGAGGGTTCAATCGTCCTCAGCAACCCCAGAGTCCATAACAAAGTCCAAAAGTCCCGCTGAGGGCTCGTTGCTGCGGCCTGGGGCACTGGGAAGTGCTGGAGCCTGCTGTTTGTGTGAGGCAAGAGACAGGGCACCTGGAGTGTCACTGCCTTCCTCCAGCCTCGCCAAAAGCCGACAAGGTGCCAGCCAGTCCTGGGGCAGCATAATTGCCTTCCATCGCTCAGGCAACCACATCAGAGATGTAGTCGAGCACTTCACAAGCCCCTACAAGTGGCTCCCTGCCTGGGGGATAGTCCCTTCTTCCAGGAGGAGCAGTAAACCATACTGGAGCCCCCACCCTGTACTGCTTCACTGGCGGCTCAACCCCCCCCCTAGGATGTGCACGAACAGATCCACATCCCGCTTGTGCCCAGGCCAGCAGATGCGTTTGCGCAGCCTGCCTAACGTCTTCGCATCTCTGAGATGGCCAGCCGCCACTGGCCTGTGTACGGACCGCAGTACGGTGGCGTGGAGCTCCCGCGGGACCACCAGCTACAAGAGATGCCTGTCATCGTTGGACAGCTGCCTCCACCGGAGCAGCAACCTACTGCTCACCTTCAGCGTTCCCCACTGTGAGTACAGGGCTTTGGTCTCTGGGCCTAGGGCGGAGACCCCTGCCCACTCCGGCCGTCATCCCACACAGCCATTCCCTTATCAGGGCCAGCACAGAGTCGCTCACCTGCTCGCAGCACAGCTGTCCGTGGTCCGTAGTGGGGAGGCCGTCGCTGGCATCGTTTGCCCGTGGTTCGGGTGTGCTGTACTCTGCCGCGGGTTGCTGTGAGACCGGCGGTGGCTGTTGCTCCGCCATGCCTTCCCCTTCCCCCGGAGTGTCACAATACATTCCTTTTGCCACTTCTGGGCCTCTTCTCCAAATCTGTCTTAAGTACTTCTGCAGAGTCCCTGTGTCCTCAACACTAGGTGTATAGGTGTATAAGATGATGAGAGGCATTGATCGTGTGGATAGTCAGAGGCTTTTTCCCAGAACTGAAATGGCTAGCATGAGAGGGCAGAGCTTTAAGGTGCTTGGAAGTAGGTACAGAGGGGATGTCAGAGGTAAGTTTTGTTATGCAGAGCGTGGTGAGTGCGTGGAATGGGCTGCCGGCGACTGTGTGGAGGTAGATTTGATAGGGTCTTTTAAGAGACTCCTGGACAGGTGCATAGAGCTTAGAAAAATAGAGGGCTATGGGTAACCCTAGGTAATTTCTCAGGTAAGGACATGTTCTGCACAGCTTTGTGGGCCAAAGGCCCTGTATTCTGCTGTAGGTTTTCTATGTTTCTACTACCTGCCCCTCCACCTATCTTTTTATCATTCACAAAGTTGGCCAGAAAGCCATCATCAAATCCATCATTCAAATCACTAGCATATAATATAAAAAGAATCCCTTCTAATACTGACCCCTGCAGAACACCATTTGCTAACCACTAAAGGTTCCCTTTATTCATGCTCTTTGCTTTCTGCCAGTCTATACATTCTAGTAGCTTTCCTGTAATAGCATGAGCTCTTACCTTGTTAAGCAGCCATGTGTGACACTTTGTAAACTGCCTTCTGGAAATCCTGGTTTCCTTCTTCTACCTGGTTTGTTATTTCCTTGAAGAATTCAAATAAGTTTATCAGGTTTCCCTTAAAGGAATCTGACTTTGGCCTATTTTATCAAGTGCCTTCAAGTACCCTGTAACCTCATCCTTGATAAAGGACTCCAACTTCTTCCCATCCATTGAAGTCAGGCTAACAGGCCTATAAATTTCTTTCTCTACCTCCCTCCATTCTTAAAGACTGGAGTAACTTCTGCAGTTTTCCAGTCTTCAGAAACCATTCTAGAATCTGGTGATTCTTGAAAACTCACTACTAATGACTTCACATTTTCCTCAGCTACCTCTTTCAGAACATGGGGGGTGGTGTGGTCCATCTGGTCCAGGTGACTTATCTACCTGCAGACCTCTCAGCTTCCCAAACATCTTCTCAGTAATAGCAACAACAGTCACTGCTGTCCCTGACACTCGAATTTCTGGAATATTGGTCGTGCTTGCCACAGTGAAGACTGACACAATATACTTACTGTTCATCCGTCATTTCTTTGTTTCCTATTACTACCTCTCCAGCACTATTTTCCAATGGCCTGATATCCACTCTCACCTCTCTCTTATTCTTTATATATCTGAAAAGAAGTTCAGATATTTCATTTTTTCTCTCCTTATGGTTTTTTAGTAACCAATCCTCTAACCTCCCACTAATTTTTGCTATATTATGTGCCCACTCTTCTGTTTTTATGCAATCTTTGACTTACCTTGTCATCATGGTTGCATCACCCTCCCTTTAGAATACTTCTTCATCTTTGGGATGTATCTATCCTGTGCCTTCCAACTTGCTCCCAGAAACTCCAGCTGTTCATTCTGCTCATGTCCCCTTCCAATGAACTTTGGCCAACTCCTCTCTCATGCCTCTGTAATTTCCATTACTCCACTATAATACTGATACATCTGACTTTAGCTTCTGTCATTTAATGATCACTGCCTCCTAAGTGTTCCTTTACCTTAAGTTCCCTAACAAATCTGCTTCATTGCACAACACTCAGTTCTGAATTGCCTTTTCCCTAGTAGGCTCAACCACAAGTTGCTCTAAAATGCCATCTCGTAGGCATTCTACAGATTTGCTTGCCCTCAGCATCAACCTGATTTCTCCAATCTACCTGCATATTGAAATCCTGCATGACTAACATAAAATTGTCCTTCTTACATGCCTTTTCTATCTCCCATTGTAATATGTATCCACATGCTGGCTACTGTTCAGAGGCCCGTATATAACTCCCATTAGGGGTTTCTTTTCTTTTAACCCTTGCTGTTTCTTAACGCTACCCACATGGATTCTACATCTTCAGATGATATGTTACCTCTTTCTATGGCTCTGATTTCACTTTTTACGAATCCACCCCTTCTACTTGCCTATCCTTTTGATATAACATGTATTCTTGGGTGCTACGCTCATAAATAAGATCTTTTTTCAGCCACATTGTTTATCTCCTGATATTGAGCAGTCACAGTTCCAGTGCCTGCCATAACAGGCCCAAGATAGGATATCCAAAGGCAAATGACTTGCATCCTGTTTGATTTTGCCAGTAACTCCAAGATCCAGGTTGAAAGTGGGAGCGAATCTTATCCAATTTGCCTGGATGTTGTAGCAATGTTCAAGAAGCACATACCACCCTGGAGAAAACAATGTACCATGGATAAAGGATATACAATGCTGAGATTTCATGAAGTTATTTGATCAAATATCTGCATCAAATCCTAGACTGTAATGTTCAAGCTCATGGTGTAGGAAGTAGCCTATTGCAATTTATAAAATTTATAAAGGTGACTCAGTTGATGACATCAAATATTGTTGACATTTTTTAATTATACAAAGATAGGCTAAGAGAAAATTAAAAAGTTTCGGAGGAATATTGATAGGTTACATGAGTGGCAAAAATATAAGCTGGGAAGCAGCTGGATTATTCATTTTGACTCTCATCAGGCCATAGTTCCCACGTACGTTAAACTTAGCAAGTTCATTGGAAATGTTGTTGTAACACAATGTAACATTTAAAAATAAAATGTATTAATAGTGTGTTAGTGTTAATAATATTGAATAGCCAAAGCCTGCCAATCTGGCATCATAACTCTGAATCATCAGTTTTATTGTGGTAATCAGTGAAAGCCAATGAATGCTGGTCTTACCAGGACTACCCACATCCCATCCAATATCCACATCCAGAAACTTTGGGGGAATGCAGCATTAATTTTATGACTGACTGTTTTATTCATTATGATGGAACATCAGTACACCTTTTGGTTTTCAAATCAGCCCAGTACTTCACTATAGATCTGAAAGAGTGCTACACTGCTAAAGGTGTAATCTTCAAGAGGAGAGTTAAATCTAGCCCCCGCCTGTCTCTCAGGGAGCTGTAATCAATCCACTGACACCTCATCAATGAAGAACAGGGAGTTCTGCCTAGGTAAAGCTTTATCCAGTATTGCCAAGTAAATTAATAAACAAGACTATTTGATCATTAACTCCATGTGGTATTTGAGACCAACCTGGATACTAAATGCCACATTTTTCTTTCATTATAATGAGGTTTACAATTTTTAAAGAATCATTAATATGTTGTAAAGCACTTTTGGGAGTTCCTGAATTTGTTGAAAGCAGCACTTAGATGCCTTTCTTTTCCTTACAAATTGAACTAAAAGCAGTACAATCATTACAATAATTCAGATTCACTGGACTGTTGCCTTAATGTTGCCTGTATTGAAGGAGTTCAGTTATGAGGAGTGTGGATAGACTGGGCTTGTTTTCCTTGGAGCGAAGGTGGTTGAGCGTTGATACAGGTATATAAAATAAGAAAGTGCACAGGTAGTCTGAAACATTTTCCCATGTTAGAGGTATCAGAAGCAAAAGGCAAAGGTTTAAGGTGACAGTCGGGAGTTTGAAAGGGGAACTGAGGGGAATGTTTTCTTACACAGAGGGTCGATGATATCCAGAACTCATTAGAGGCGGTGGTGCAATCAGTTAAAATGACTAAATATGAGATGTTTAGACAGACGCCTAAATTAGCAAGGCATATGGACCTAATAAATTCACGTGGGATTCATGTAGATGGGTAAAATGATCAACATGGATGTGATGGGATGAAAGCATGTTTCTATGTTGCAAGGCTCTGTAACTCTGAGAATTGTTTACTGCTGAGAAGGAAACCAAGAGGTGGAAACAGTCAGAGCAACTCTTATTTATATGTACAGTGCCTTTAGCCAAGCAACATCATTCCCATTCAACTTCCATATAAAGTTATCAAATGAAAGCTTGACTCCATTACGAGATAGTGGCCAAAAGTTTGGACAATGGAACACCTTAAAGAGAAATAGAGAGAATGGAAAGTTTAAAGAAGGACTTCCTCTGAAATTCCCTTTGTCTCTGGAGCAGAAAAACATTGAGGATAATCAATTAGTTTGGTTCAGAGGGATGCTGTTGCACATAGAGTCACCAGGATGTTTGGCTTGAACATGAAAAGATTTGGATAATAATTTTAAAATTGCATGTTGCTTGAGCCAGTGGATAAATAGGCCTAGTTTAGGTTTGTAGCAGGAAGGAAGGGAGGGATAGGAGGCAGAGGAAGCTGAAAATTGAAGAGTGTGGTTCCTTATACAGAAAAGGAGCTGGGGGTGGCAGAGCAAAGGACTGTGAGCTAAGGGAATGGAATCCAAGCAATAACACTGCATTTCCTCATCATTGCAAGAAAAGTCATTAATATTCTTTCAAGCAATCAGTGATGTATAACCAAATGAGAGTGGAAGTGAGAAAATAAATCAATGAAGGTAGAGTGGGGGGTAGATTTTAGTAAGGTGTTTGATAAGGCACACCACAGTATGCTCATTCAGAAGGTCAGGGGGCAAGGGATTGAGGGAAACTTGGTGTCATGGATTCAGAATTGACTTTCCCACAGAAAACAGACACTGATAGTAGATGGATGGTATTCTGCTTGGAGGTCTGTGATCAGTGGTGATCCGGGGGATCTGTTCTGGGACCCCTGCTTTTTGTGATTTTTATAAATGACTTAAATGAGGAATGGCAGTGTGGGTTGGTAAGTTTGCAGATGATGCAAAAGTTAATGGTGTTGTAGAAAGTGTAGAAGGTTATCACAGGCTACTATGGGACATTGTTAGGATGCAGATCTGGAGTGAGAAGTGGCAGAAAAAGTTCAATTTAGAGAAGTGTGAAGTGATACACTTTGGAAGGTTGAACTTGAAGACAGAGAACAATGTTTACGGTAGGATTCTAAGCAATGTAGAGGAACAGAGGTATCTTGGGTTTCACATTCATAGATCCCTCAAAATTGCTATGCAAGTTGATGGGGTGGTTAAGGAGGCATATGCTGTGTTGACCTTCATTTTAATTTAGATTAACTTCAAGGGTCCTGAGGTAATGTTGAAGATCTATAAAACTCATTTAGACCACACTTTCGGAAGGATTTGGAAATGTTAGAGAGGCTACAGAGGATGTTTACTAGGATGCTACCTGGATTAGAGACCATGTCCTATGAGGAAAGCTTGAGGGAGCTAGGACTTCTCTCTTTGAAGCAAAGGAATATGAGAGACGGCTTGACAAAGGTGTATAAGGTGATAAGAGCCATAGATAGAGTGGATAGTCAGTGTCATTTTCCCAGCGTGGCAATGCCTAATATGAGGCATCATAATATTAAAGTGAGTGGAAGAAAATATAGAAGAGATGTCAGAGGTAACAAATAAACTCTTGGTCTTCTAGCTCGGTACAGGTATCAATTGTAACCGACATTTCAATGGCAAACTGTGCCATCTTCATCAGGGATGATGCCTGGCCATATCTAGACTGATGGTATTTATATCCCCATAGTCCGTCCCTCCTGATTGGTTAGTCCTCATCTAATCAGGTTTCTGCTCTCCCACTTTGTTTACAATCGAATTCCAGTTTTTACTAAAAGTGAAACCTTTATCTTTGTTAAAATTCTTTTCCTTTAGTTTTATTTCAATGGCTTCTTTTACCAGGCGGTCCTAAAAGCCATTGTTAATCTGGTATTTCTTCAGATCCTGGTGATCCTTCCAGAAGCTGTGAAATATAAGGAAGTCAGGCGGTAGTGGCAGGTTCCTCCTCGTTGTCAGGTTTCCTGGTTTTAGCGATATCTGGAGAAATCGGCAGGAGCAGAATGGCCATAGGATTGATCGACGGAGCAAAACTACTGTGCCTCGCCAATGGCTTTTGGGACCGCCTGGTAAAAGAAACCATTGAAATAAAACTAAAGGAAAAGCATTTTAACAAAGACAAAGGTCTGTCTAAGTAAGAACTAGAATTCAATTGTAAACAAGGTGGGAGAGCAGAATCCTGATAGGATGAGGACTAACCAGTCAGGAGGGGCAGATGACGGAGATATAATTACCACAAGACTAGACATACCCAGGCATCATCCCTGATGAAGATGGCAGGGTTTGTCATTGAAATGTCGGTTATAATCGATACCTGCACCCGGCAGGAAGCCCAAGAAGAGTTTGTTCGTTGTATACGTTTTCAAGGTAGAGGTAGTTTTTTTTTCAAAGGGAATGGTAAGTGCATGGAACACATTTCCAGAATTTGGGGCTGAGTCACATATATTAGGGACATTTAAGGGACTCTTAGTCAAACACATGGACGAAAGAGAAATGCCTGGCTATTTGAGAGGGAAGAGCTGGTTTTACCTTGGTTCTGTGTTATGTTCTAAATAGGAATCCAAGAACTTTGGGAGCATGGTTTCTTGGCTCCAGATTTGTAGACCTGTCAGTTTTAAAGGAGCTGCAATTTGGAAAGTAACTACAATCAAAATCGACAGCCAGCATAGTTCAAAAAAGAGGATGAAGTTTTGACATCCGTATTATATTGAAAAGCTTAATGTTTGATGGCTAATGTCATCTGACAATATAAAATAAAAAAAATGTGCACTTAGTTCCCATTAACTCCTCCTTCGAAACTCATTTTGAAAGTGTGTTGCCTCGCATAGCTTTCAGGCAAGCATTTTAGATGCCACTTCATCCTGAAAAGGCATATAAATCTGTATATATTTAAGTTCTTTGTATGCATTTTCCTAATTTTATGTAAATTAAATTCTACCTATTATTCAAACATAACCATTGCAACACTGAGGAGCTCCATCTTTTGGATGAAACATTAAATCTTGAGAGCATCTGCCCTGCTTGAGGTTCATAAAAGATTGCAGGAAAGCAGTAGTTTCTTCCGGGTCCATGCCAATGCTACTTCCTCAATCAATATCTCTACAATTACCTGGCTATTTATGGGAGCTTGCTAGATTCAAAATGGGGGCCATATTTCCTATATTATAATACTGGCATCAATGTGGAGGTATTTTGTTGGCTGAAAAGTATTTTGGGATGTGCTGAGATGAGGGAAGGTAGCATATACATAAATATGTTCTTTATTTTTTACATGCCTCTCATGACACCAAATCTGGTTTTGTACAAATATAGTAAACCAGCACCCATTGAAGATGGCTAATCACTTCTGCTTGCCCACTATCACAAAGTAACAAAGGGACCAAGGGCAAGAACCTCATTTCGATTGTCACCAGCATTGGGTCCTTATCTTTAGCTTTTCCTCCTCTTCACCATCCTTTCACCTCTCTGCCACATTTATCACACTGTTAACCGCCTACAGAAAGGTGGTTAAAATGACAGATACTGTCATTATATATTAATGAAATCATGTCGCAGTTCAAAGCCATGCAGGTGGTTATGTGATATCATGTTGAGATATTTAGATTGGAAAGGAGGAGGTCAATCCCCCCTTTCTACTGCTTTTGGGTGTCATGTTCCCAAGGCAGCTCAGATCATTATCTGGCTCCTCCTATCACCCACCAATTCTGTCCCAGTCTCCCAATGTTTACCCCTTCCCCACCTGGGTCAATCTGTCCATCATTTCCCTCTTCATGTGATTCCACCTAATGCCTATGACCCCCTGCCTCAATCCTCCACCTTACTTGTTTTTATTGGCTATCTTCCTTCTGCACTCCATGTTGATGTAAGGTTTTCTACACAAAATGTTGATCACCCTTCTACCTCTGCAGATATCACCTGGTTCACTGAATTCTTCCTGCAATATATTTTTTGCCTTTGTTAGGCTATGGTATTCAGAACTAAGGGTAAAGGACAATGTGTTTTTGCATTGTCTTACATTAACAATGCTAAATACTAAGTAGCGTGAGATCAGGCTTTCAATGGGATGAACTAGTTATCTTTTCTAATTCCAAGGAATATTCACTGGTTCATTAGGTTAACTCATAGCCATTAACTTCAGGAAACGAGGTGGAGCGCATGCCTGTATCAATGGTGCTGAGGTGGAAACGGTTGAAAGCTTCATATTTCTCAGAGTAAATGTCACCAATAACTTATCTTCCTCTGGTGATGCACAGTGAAAATAGTCTATTAGCTGCAAGCGCCAAGACCAGATAGGTTGAGAGAACTGCAGCTCATTATTATTGTTCCAAAGGTCCATTCAGGAGACTTATAACAACAGAGTAGAAGTTCAGTGGTACATGCCTTCTGGCTTTTGTAACTTCTTCCAATGGAAGGAAGAAGATTGTGCTGACTGTTTTCCCAAGACAGTAGGAAAAGGCAGTAGAGCAGAGGCTGGTTTTCACAATGGACTGGGCTCTCTCCACAACCCACTGCAATTTCTTGCAATCTTGGGCAGAGCCGTTACTGCATCTGGATGTTTTCTATGATGCAGTTTTTAACACTAGTGAGAGTCCTCGGGGACATACCAAATTTCCTTTACCTGCTGAGGAAGTAGAAATATTGGTGTACTTTCTTGTCTATAGCATCCATATGGCTGGAACAGGACAAATTATTGGTGATATTTACACCGATGAAGTTGAATCTCTCCTCAACACCATTGATCCTTTATCACCCTCCCGTAAATCCCATCGAGAAATTGGCAGTGAATCACTGTCTTGAACAAACAAGAAAAAATCTGCAGATGCTGGAAATCCATTACTTCTGGTAGTGCCCCCCTCCTTTCACCATTCCCCATTTTCGGTTCCTTCTCTCACCTTATCTCCGTACCTGCCCATCACCTCCCTCTGGTGCTCCTCCTCCTTTTCTTTCTCCCATGGCTTTCTGTCCTCTCCCATCAGATTCCTTCTTCTCTAGCCCTGTATCTCCTTCCCAGCTCTTTATTTCACCCCTCCTGATTTCACCCATCACCTTGTGTTTCTTCCTCCTCTCTCCCCACCTTCTTACTCCAACTCCTCATTTTTCTTTCTCCAATCCTGATGAAGGGTCTCAGCCCAAAATGACAACTGTACACTTTTCCATAGATTCTGCCTGGCCTGCTGAGTTCCTCCAGCATTTTGTGTGTGTTTCTCCTTGAACAGTTCCAGTTTCTCCTGGCAAAGATAGTCAATTACAGGTAAACACAAAATACTCTGCAGATGCTGGGGTCAAAGCAACACTCACAACACACTGGAGGAACTCAGCAGGTCGGGCAGCATCCGTGGAAATGATCAGTCGGCGTTTCGGTATGGAACCTGATGAAGGGTTCCGGCACGAAATGTCGACTGATTGTTTCCACGGATGCTGCCCAACCTGCTGAGTTCCTCCAGCGTGTTGTGAGTGTTCCAATTACAGGTAAAATCTGGTGCCTCACATGAATAAATTGAGATAATTGCTAATGGATCTTTCTTGCACATGGCCATGGGGTTACATCTCTCAAAAGAGGTTTCATCTCATTAACTAGGCCTAACCAACTAAAGAAGCACAATGGTAGCACCTTCATCAGGTTGCTATAGTTGGAGAAAGTAGCTTGCCACCAACCTTCTCAAATATTAACTAAGGATGGGCAACAAATGTTGGCCATACCAGAGCTAATTTCATCCTAAAAATGAACAAGCGTTGATAAGTGATGTGGATCATAAGTCTGTGTGAGACTTGCGGGAAAATATTATTGGCTCAAATTAATTTCAACCATTAAAACTGTCCATAATGATTGGCTAAAGTATCTGATTAACAAAATACAAATAAGAACCATTTTTATTCTTTAAAAAGGTACAGTAGATAAGCCACATTAAAAATCAAGATTTCTGTAGATTATAAATCAATGTTCCAATATTAAAAATATTTGCATCTTTAAAGAACACAGATTTTGAGAAAAACCCAGGTGAAATTTCACTTCAGCCTTCTTCACTGAGGATGTACAGCCTCTAGTTCTTCGGCATGATTGAATTCTGATGATATTCTGTTAGACTGCAACTAAGAGAGAATGAATGTATTGTACATTTATTTACTTCCTTACATTTGTACTGTTATGTCAAGGAAACAACACCCTCTCAGATTTTCATTAACTATCAGTCTGGATTATGCAACTAAGCACCCTGAAGTGGTCTTGCCTTTGTTGCTTTCACATCTTGCAAGGAGTCAACACTTAACAAGGTGATGAATTGACACCACTACACCACTATACATCAGAAACAGGTTTAATATCACTGCCATATGTCATGAAATTTGTTGTATTTGTTGCAGCAACAGGACATAATAATAGGAAAAATAGCTGTGAATTACAGTGTGTGTATGTGTGTGTATATATTTATAAAATAGTTAAATTAAGTAGTGCAAAAATAGAAATAGAAAATGTAGTGAGGTAGTGTTCCTAGGTTCAATGTCTGTTCAGAAATTGGATGGCTGGAATCACTAAGTGTGTCCAATAACAGTAAATAATTAAAAATAAAGTGTTAGTTGTTTTTATTAATTCTAGTGAAACTTCACCCAGTTGAAATTTTGACTTTGCTGCTTAACATGTATGCTTCTATCAATTTTTGCATTTATCATTAAAAATGACATTAGAATTTTGCCCACACTTTACAAGATCAGGTCACAGACGCTGGCAGAGCAGTATTACTTGAATTGAAGTTTCATGTGTTGTCACTAAAGGATTTTGCTCACAGTTAGGTGCTGATAAAGAACAAGGCAAGGTCTTACTCACAGGAGAAATGGCAATTGTTCAGCACTGAATAAATGGCTGTTTAGCATCAGGTACTGTATAATTTTACTGCAGCGAGAAAGGAAGATAAAATTTTTTGACATGTAACTAATTGAGAAAAAAAGTTTAGGAAGAAACAAGCAACCTTAAACAATTACAGTATACGTACTTGATAATTTTGAAACAAGTGTTTGAACAAATTGAATTTTTGCTTCCCTGAACCCTTCTATAATGCTGAGATTGTTCTCTGTAAATGTTGGAAACTCTATTTCAGATCCTATGTTGCCCATATCCATGTGAAATCTCTCAGTGCTTCCCAATTTGAGTCTCTTTTTTCACAATAGACATGTTTCCTGAGAAGTGGACTGAGTTTGTTCTCAGGTCCTTCCATTCATGAACCAACTCTGTGAGAAGATTGCCAGCGTGCTGTTATTATTGACAATTGAATCCACTGAGTTGCACTGATTTATTGTGATATGAGAATGGGGTAAAATGAGGTGCAGAGAAAGATAAAGAAAAAGATACAGAATAAGGTAAATGTGGGGAAAAACTGTTGGAGAAAGAGAAAATTAGTGTAGAGTGCATCAGAGAGAGCTTGTTGAAAAGTGAGGTAGCAGGTAGTGAAAGATGAAGAGAAATAGTTACAAAGTATTGCAAGAAAGCAACTTCTGACTTGCCTCAGGAGGTAGACAAGAGAGTGAACACTTCTTTGGTTATGCAGCATAAAATTTTAAATACTGACATAATAAATTAGAACAAATTAAAATCAAACACTGGAATGTATGAGCTGTGAACTAGCCGTCATAAATATTTGCAACAATTTTTGTGTTTGTTGTGTTCTGTGTAAACTTCACTCCAGGATGTTGATCCATTCTCATTTTGTTTCGTTGGACAGCTAGTCAAGCACACAGTCTCAGTTGAAACCTTTGATGCAAACTGTTAAAAGAAAATCCCCAAGAGGAGACTAATTTGATTGAATTTCCCATGCTCTCAGCAAGGAGACTTTGAGGGTGACAGGCCTGTCAACAAAGGTATTGTATTCTAATTATTCTTGATGTATTTTGTGCTAATTGCCATTGCAAAAATAAAAGTGTTCTCAAAAGATTATGGCAGCTTTTACAGATAGCAATCAACAGATCCCATGCCCTGTTATGACAGAGATTTCCCCAACACCTCCCTACAATCCCACCCCAGCACATCACAGATAATAAATACCCCTCTTTTCCTCATCTAAATGAAGTTTCCATTTGGCAACATCGCGTAGATTAAACGGGGGTTAATTCATGTGGCCTTGCAAGATTAGTTATTTTGCCTGACACCAAGGACATGGAAACACAGCCTAAACCAATCAGAAGAAACTGATTTTAATTAATTCTGCCACTTATCTCCGTGCATTTGTAAAGGGGTCATACGATGCTTTCTGAGCAAACTTTCTTTATTGACATAAGCAACTTAGTGATGCAAGTTACAGGCATAAACCCTACAGTGTATTCAATATTTCAATAATAATCGAGCAATATTGCTTGATTAAGCATTCTTTGTTTGTTTACATAATTCATTACATAATATGTAAGAAGTACGTGAAAGGCATACATCAATACACCACCATGTCCTATCTGAGCACCTCACTAAACTAAAAGGAAAGAATAACTAAGTAGACCAGTATCTTGACTCCTGTATTTTTCTTTCAATTAGTTTATGGAGTTACAAAACATAAAAAAGCCGCACTTTTACCCAGATATATCCTACAATGAACAAATACTTAATATTCCAAGGCTGAAAGGTTAACCCCTTGCGTGGAGCAGGTGAGAATTAGGAGCAACAAACAAATTGCTGGAGGAACCCAGGTGCGGACTAAGCTCAAGACTTGAAGCTAGAAAGTAACGACAAGGATTTATTCGAAGAACATAACTAATGACTCAGAGCGTGCTTACTTGAGAGGAATGGAGTACACAGAACGTCACTTCACTCAGAACCCTATTTCAGACCTAGCGATGAACACCAGTCATGATGATCTTAAATAGTGCATATAGCACAGGAATCCCATGCGTATCAAAGTCAAGACTCAATAAGCTAAAAACAGGATGCATGAGGAACCCACAGTCACAAAAGCAACGGCACAAAAAACCACAAGGAAAATTTAACGACTAAATCAGTCACTTCATAAGTTCTAGTTGAAACAAATCAATGATGTTGAGGTGTGCTGGAACACTGAGGCCTGATGCTCTCCAGCGCCTCACATTGGTCCGAAGGGTTCATGACAGGAAATCACTTCCTACGGCCGGTGCCTTACAGCCCATGGCGATCTGGGTATCTGCTATGATAGTCCATAATTAACTGAGGATCCAAAATTTTATGGGAGAGGACCCAGTATCTCTTGTCTGGACCACAAGCCTCCCATTCTATGATGTACTGTAATCTACCATGAACAAACTGAGAATCTAGTAGTAACTGAACTGTGTAGAATTGTGAACCATCAACAAAATGAGGAGGTGGAGGAGACTTGGAAAGAGGGAGCAAGGAACTTGAAAATACAGGTTTAGGGTGGGAAACATGAAAGTTAAGATGAATGTGCAAAGTTTGTGGTAACTGTAGACAGTATGATAATGGATTCATTCTCTGTAGAACTGTAAAAGGAGTGATGTATTTAGGGGCCAATTTCCAAGATTCCACCCAAATAGGAAGATCTTGACTGGAAAGCCAAACCCATTGGTCTGAAAAAACAAAGGTCCTGTTCACCTTCGACGATTAGCCTGATGCTGTTGCTGTTGGGAATTGGCCACTAAAATTGATCTGGCCTTTAACCACATCGGCCTGCTCCTCTTAACAAACGTGTTAGCTGCAAGGACACCTACCTTGGACTTTTGCTCTGGGAATAGAGAAAGATTGTAGCCAAACTGACATTTAAAGAGTGACATCCAAATGGAAGAGTGTAAAAGATTATTATGTGCGAACTCAACCCAAATTAAGTTCACTTCATGTATTTGGGTTTCCTGAAACCAAGCACCTAAGGAATCTTACCAAATCCTGGTTCACTCTCTCTCCGTC
Source organism: Mobula hypostoma (assembly GCF_963921235.1). Classification (NCBI taxonomy): domain Eukaryota; kingdom Metazoa; phylum Chordata; class Chondrichthyes; order Myliobatiformes; family Myliobatidae; genus Mobula; species Mobula hypostoma. The sequence continues at coordinate 85,742,968 of NC_086103.1, read as the reverse complement.
TGCCCTTTGGTTTATGGATGGACCCAGAGGATTGGCTAGTGCTAGCCCCAATGAGTTAATGAAATGCCTTTCAAAATTTAGAATGTAAGTTGTGCATCACACTGCTAGAAGTTATCCCAAGGAAAGCTGTGTACTGTATCAGGAAGATATTTTGTAACATAAGATCAGCCGTCTCCGAAGTGATGGGAAGTTTGGGAAGAGCAACAAAGTGGCATGCCCTCAATAATCAATGCACCACAGCCATAAGAACAGGATTCCCCCGGGATGGAGAAAAACTAGTCATAAAGTTCATCAAAATATAAGACCAGGGTCAAGTGGGAATAGGTAACGTTTGTAAGAGACCTTGAATAGTGATCTAGGTTCCTTATTTCAGGCTCATACATTGCACGCCGAAACATAGTCGTTGATGTCCTGAGTGTCCAGCCATGATAGAGGCATGCCCCCAATTCAATACCTTGGAGTGAACCACTTCGGGGAAGAAGATATGACTGAGAGGCCCATTGCCTGGATTGGCCTCATGTTCTTCCTGGGCCTTTCACACAATAGGGACGATCTCCCGTCAAATAGGATCCATCAGCCTTGAGCTGGGGGGATGGTATCTGGTACTTCTTCCTTATTGGGTGTACCAAACTGTCTTGAGAGAGTGTCCGGTTTCTGATTCTTGTAACCAAGTTTGTAGTTTATAATAAAATTAAACCTATTAAAAACAGTGACCAACATATCTGCCGGAGTTCAGCCCCTTGGCATCTTGGATGTAAGCTAAGTTTTTATGATCAGTCCAAACCGCATAGGGTTGTTTTGCCCTCTCCAACCGCTCTTCAAGTGCCATCTCCCTGTTGCCAATGTCATAGTTCATCTCGGCAGGAGAGACATTTGAAAATAAGGCACAGGGGTGTAACTCCTGGTCAGAGGGTTTGTTGAGAGAACACAGCTCCTACTCCGATATCCGAGGCATCAACCTCCACTACAAAAGGTAGATCCACATCCAGGGAGATCAAATACAGGTGCTGTAAAAATTTGTTTTTAAGGTTGCAGAAAGCAGCTTCTGCCTTTGAAGTCCAACAGGAAGACCCTGCAGACCTTTTAGTGAGGTTGGTAAGTGGAGATGCAATAGAACTGAAGTTGTGTATGAACCAACGACAGAAATTAGAAAACTCTGAAAAGAGTTGGAGCTGTTTAACTGAATGATATAGGCTATGGCCAATTCCATACACCTTTGACTTCTCAGGGTCCATCTGTAGGTTCCTGTTGGACAGGAAAAATCTAGGGAAAGAAACATTGTGAATGTGAAACTGGCTCTTCTCAAGTTTCATAAGAAGTTAATTCTCCAACAGACATAAAGAACACTCTGTACACATTAGACATGTTCCTGAAGTGATCAAGAAAAAATAAGAATATCATCCAATTAAACAAACACTAAGTAGTTGAGCATTTCTCAGAGTACGTCATTGATTAAAATTCAAAAGACCACTGGAACATCACCAGATACTCATAATGTCTGGTGGGAGTGTTGAATGCCGTCTTCTATTCAGGTTGTAAGCATTTCAGGGATCAAGTTTCATAAAGACCATTGCTTCCTGTAATAGTTCTAATGCTGTATTCATAAGAAGGAGTGGATACCAATTTTTAATAGTAAACTTATTCAGACCCTTGTAATCAATACATGGTCTTAGTCCAATATCCTTCTTGGATACGAAAAAGAAACCTATTCCAGCAGGTGAAGTAGACAGATAAATAAACACAGATGCCAAAGCCTTCTTAATATACTCCTTCATGGCTGGTCTCTTTGGAGTGGATAAGGCAAAGAGCCTTCCCCGGGGAGGGCAAGTACCTGGTAGCAAGTCGATAGCTCAATCATCGTCTCTATGTGGAGGATGCATTGTGGCTGTCTTCTTGCTAAATATCTCCAGCAAGTCCGAATATTCTGGATGCACTCTGGACAAGCCCAGATGACTTAGAGTCCAGTTCTGAGGAGTCAGAAGGCAACTCGAGATTTGCGAATGAAGATGGCATAATTCACTCCAGGTATCTTGGAAATTCAGGATGGCATCTTAGAAATTCATGTTTGCATCTTGGAAATTTGGACTGGCCGCTCGGAAACATGGGCTAGCAACTCAGAAACAGAGGCTTGTGCTGGCCTCTCAGAGCTGGAACTGCCCTCAAAACCTCTGACTGGTCTCTCAGGAACCTTAGAAAGACAATTGCTCTGGTAAAGGGTTGACAATCACTGAACTGTACCAGAAAACCAATCAATACACAGATTATGAAAAAGTAATCACAAGTAACCAAGGATTAGGGGAGTATCTGGGCAGGGAATAAGGTGGAATCAAATTGTCTCCTGTGTTTACCAATTGTTAAGTTGAGAGGAACAGAAAGATAAGAAATTCGTCTAGTTACTAATGGTCTCCTGTCCAGGGCCTTAGTGCTGAATGGTTGTTCAAGAACTTGAATCTTCACAGCTAGTCCAAGATCTAAAATATTCCCTGCAGAACTAGAGTCTACAGATGCCCCAAGACAACAGGGAAGATAAAACCAATCCCAAATTTCTTGAACCGGGAGAGAGACTAGAGACTGTCACAATGTCCCCTCACTGTGTGCATGTTGGGAGTAAGCCATGTCTCAGTCAAATGTACAACACAACAATCTCACATTTCCTCTGATACAGCAATCTTGCCCTCATGTCCTTAATTTGAGTCCAAGTTCTTGAAACTTATTGATTAGTTTTGAAAGGATGATGGTATTGAATACTGAGCTGTGGTCGATGAAGGGCATCCTGATGGATGCGTCTTTGCAGTCCAGATGTTCCAGGGTGAGTGAAGAGCCAATGAGATGATATCTGCTGTGGACCTGTTGTTCTGGTCGGAAAACTAGATCAGATCCAAGTTGCTTCTTGTGCAGCAGTTGATATCTTTCATCACCAATCTCTCCAAACATTTTATCACTGTCGATGTAAGTGTGACTGGACAAAGGTTATTGATCGTGCAGGTCCCTACACAATCGCTCCCTACACAACTCCCTTGTCCATTCGTCCCCCCCATCCCTCCCCACTGATCTCCCTCCTGGCACTTATCCGTGTAAGCGGAACAAGTGCTACACATGCCCTTACACTTCCTCCCTTACCACCATTCAGGGCCCCAAACAGTCCTTCCAGGTGAGGCATCACTTCACCTGTGAGTCGACTGGGGTGATATACTGCGTCCGGTGCTCCCGATGTGGCCTTTTATATATTGGCGAGACCCGACGCAGACTGGGAGACCGCTTTGCTGAACATCTACGCTCTGTCCGCCAGAGAAAGCAGGATCTCCCAGTGGCCACACATTTTAATTCCACATCCCATTCCCATTCTGACATGTCTATCCACGGCCTCCTCTACTGTAAAGATGAAGCCACACTCAGGTTGGAGGAACAACACCTTATATTCCGTCTGGGTAGCCTCCAACCTGATGGCATGAACATTGACTTCTCTAACTTCCGCTAGGCCCCACCTCCCCCTCGTACCCCATCTGTTACTCATTTTTATGCACACATTCTTTCTCTCACTCTCCTTTTTCTCCCTCTGTCCCTCTGAATATACCTCTTGCCCATCCTCTGGGTCACCCCCCCCCCCTTGTCTTTCTTCCCGGACCTCCTGTCCCATGATCCTCTCGTATCCCCTTTTGCCTATCACCTGTCCAGCTCTCGGCTCTATCCCTCCCCCTCCTGTCTTCTCCTATCATTTTGCATCTCCCCCTCCCCCTCCAGCTTTCAAATCCCTTACTCACTCTTCCTTCAGTTAGTCCTGACGAAGGGTCTCGGCCTGAAACGTCGACTGCGCCTCTTCCTATAGATGCTGCTTGGCCTGCTGCGTTCACCAGCAACTTTGATGTGTGTTGCTTGAATTTCCAGCATCTGCAGAATTCCTGTTGTAAAGGTTATTGAGGCAGGTTACCATGTTCTTCATGGGCACCGGTATCATTGAAGCCTGTATGAAGCTGGTGGGTACCTCAGACTGCCAAAGTGAGAGGTTACAGATCTCAGTGAATATTCCAGCCAGTTGATCAGCACAGGTCTTTAGTACTCGGCCAGGTACCCTGTCTGCACCAGATGATTTTCATGGGTTTTCTTAGAACAGATGACATTTGATTGTTGTTCAAGGTCAGAGAAGACAACTTCAACAAAACAACCACATAGGACCCTCGTTTTGGGTCTGATTGTCATATTGGACGTGCTGGGAGTAGGCCATGATGCATTCAAATGTAGAACACAACAATCTCTCACTTCCCTCTGATACAGCAATCTTGCCCACAGGTCCTCAGTTTTGTCCTCCAGCGACTTCATGTTTGCTAACAAGATGCTGTGTAGAGGAGGTCTCATTCCTCTATGTTTCACCTTGGCTTCAAGATCCCCCCCCCAAACCTTTTCCAATCATTGTAATGAAAATTCATCTGTCTAAAGGTGGCATAACTTCTTGCTTGAGAGTTAAGTTGGCTGAGTCCTTCATAAGGTTCTTAAATCTGTAGTTCATTAAGTCAATTTAAAAGTGCATTGCTTAAAGGGAAATTATGTACTGCATATTGCAGTGAGAGTAATTTCAAAGAGGCATATTTAGAAGTTTTGTACGTGACCCGCAGAACATCGCCATGGTTTGTCGGCACCACTTTCACTGAGAGCTGCCCTCCTCATGTTTCTTACAAATAAATTGATATTAAAACACCCAGGAGAGTCCTTCTCCCATAAGGCTGTTGCCCATGAATGGGCCGTACCCGAAAGGAGGGAAATTACGGAAGCTACCTTACTCCTCTCCCAGAGCAACTTAGCAGGTTGTAACTCAAACACTAGAAAACACTGATTTAAGAAACCACAGCAACACTTGGGGTCTCCACTGCACTGCTCCAGAGATTAATTGATCCCTCACAGTAGTTATAGGCAATCATAGCAGGACATACCAGTGAATGCTCAGAGCCAGATCCATCCCTGAAGAATGTAAATCTCACCTACCCGTTTCAGAGCATTTCTGCAATGATGCTAGTATCTTCTGGATTAATTGTTCATGCTGTCCAACTGCCTTTCCTTGGTAGGCCAAACTCTGTTGGGTCCATGATGCCTGAGTCTGGTTGTAACGAGTTGTTCAGGCAAACAAACCCAGGCATGGAGTAAATTCAAGACTAGGAGGTAGAAAGTAATGATAACGATTTATTCAAAGAACTTAACAGCGGAATAACAAATGACTCAGAGTGTACTCACTCGAGAGGCCAGAGCACACAGAGTGTTCATTCACATGGAACCCAAATTCCAGACTCAACAATGAACGCTAGTCATGATGAACTTCAGTAATGTATATAGTACAGGAACCTCGTACCTATCAAAGTCAAAACTCAATAAACTAAAAACAGGATGCATGAGAAACCTGCAGTTGCAAAACAAGCGGCACGAGAAACACAAAGAAAACTTAACAACTAAACCAGTCACTTAACAGGTTCTAGTGAAAATGAACCAATGATGTTCAGATGTGTTGGAACACCCAAGGCCTGACGCTCTCCAACGCCCCGCACTGGTTCAAAGAGTACCTGACAGTAGCAGCAAGAGCTTTAAAGACTGGAGAATTTCAAGGCACAACAACAGGTCTCCCCATGTTACCAGGAGATGTAAGAGACTGCAGATGCTAGAATCTGGAGCAACAACCGATCTGCTGGAGGAACTCAGTGGTTCTAGCAGCATGTGCAACAGGAAAGGAGTTATCAATGCTTTGCGTAGAAACCCTGCATCAAGATATCGACAATTCCCTCCCCTCTACAGATGCTTCTCGACCCACTAAGTTCCTCCAGCAGATTATTTTGTTGCGCTCCATTTTACCAATTGATGGCACACATTTCTCCAAGTCAGTGGATTTTAGTTTCATCTCTTGCTCTATGCTGTCACTCCAGAGCAGGATTGAAACAGAGCCCTACTTTTGAATGAATTGCACCAAGATCCAGTGGAGATAAAATATTCCTTTACACTATTTCAAAGAACAGCAGGAGAGCATTCCTTACTATCCTGGTCATAATTTTAACTTGAACCAACAACACTAAAATAGACTGTCTGGTCACTTTGCTGCACCGAAATCAGGCACTGCGCTTGCTATATCGTATTTCAAGTTGGTTATAATGCACCCTAGGCATCAGAAGGTCATGAAAAGCAATACATAAATCCAAGACATCTTTTTTTTCTGTTTCCAATGGTTCTATACATATTCAACATTGTGTTGTTTTCACTTAAAGAAAAGAAAAATGAAATGAAATCTTTCCATCACATACTCAACTGCTCTTTGAAATGCAATGAGCTGTAGTTGGGAGTTTCGGGTGTCGTGCACACTTCCTTTGATCAGGTGATGGTATGACTGTCTCCTGCAGCAAGGGAGTTAGACTTCAGGGGGAAAATGAAGTCTTATTCACCATGGGACTTCACTCCACTGCAAGCCTGGTTCACTAATGGGCTGGATTAGTGGAGAGGATGAGTACTATCTAATTTCATGAATAAATTGTTCATTTCTGTGAAGGAAGCTGGACCAAACTTTACTGTGAGAGTCTGTAATAACTTTCAATGCTTTCAGATAAAACAAGTTAGCAATTTATTGTACTGGATCACAAAGCAATTCTAATGTTAGCTTGATACCACTTTGTCAAAACCTCACACACACACACACACACACACACACACACACAACATACAAATGTACACACACACATGCATGCACAGACACACGTAAGAAGCATATGCACTGATGCATGCATACACAGGCACATTTACAGGCACACAGGATCATAAGCAGGTACTCACTTATGTAAATAAACTCACACCACAACAAATACATACACACACACACACACACACACACACACATGCACACACACACACACACACAGACACACACACACACACACACAGACACACACACACAGACACACAGACAGACAGACACACACACACACACACAAATACACACACACAGGCATACACACACACACACACACACGCACACGCACGCGCACATTCACTCACTCACTCCTATTTATGAAATATGTGTTTCTGTCCTGTGTTGGTATAACTTTCTTTGGGAGGGTGGCAGTACAAATCAGACATGATCAAAGGAAAACTTGTACAATATTCTGTGCCAAACTGCTGTGTAAATTATGTGCTTACATTGGAACCTGTACAACAGCTTTCAATTCACTTGAGTTGGAGGGAGCAATATTAGCAAAGATTCTTCTTTCAGTTACTCCATTTGCCAGCAGCTTCTTGCCGGTAGTAAGTACATAGATAGCAGCCAGGTAAACATGATTTCTGTTTGAGCATGATGATACTTGCAGTTGAACAGCCCTGTGTTCATATCAAATATAGGAAGGTCACTTGTGAGAAGAAACAAAGTAGTGCTTTATTTTAACAGTGATCAATGAGCACGTACCATCAATGTTGCCACTTCAATGTGGCTTTGAGGCATGGTGGATACCTTGCAGATTCACCAGGTACGGCCAGACACACCTTGTAGGCAGTAGTGCTGCATATGCCTGATTGATCATTGTCTTCACTGTAGGGAAGCCCTCAGTGCAGCCAAATGTCTGTGTGTTCCTGTAGACTGAGGGAAAAGTAGATGAAGTCTCCCCTCCCAAGCACAAATTCCCCCAAGCTGACCTTCCTGGCGCAGCTCCAAGTAGCAAACTGTGAATGTGGCAGAGAATAGGAACAGCAGCCTGAAATGGTCCAGAGATTGGGAAGCTAAGGTTGAAGCTGGCCATGATCTCCGTGGATAAAGCAGGCACACAAGTTCAAGGCTGTGTTTGAGGTCACAGTTCACATTGAAGCAGCTTGACAGCCCGCCCGTTTTAAGAGCAGTTTTGGAGGAAAAAAGTTCTGTAAAATCTGGTTCTTCTGTCCGTAAATATGAACTACAGTATTTCAGAGCGGCGAGGTTGAAAATTCATGCAGGAATGAATGTTGTATGTTGAACAGTTGCTGGCAGCATTTTGAGAAGTTTTGTATAAGGGAAGTATGTGACATCAAAAAACAAAAGCCTGCTTAAAAGGTTAGGTGTCAGATTTCATAGGGGAACGTCGAGGGGTGGGGAACATCTACTTAGAGCATGAGAGGCCTGCATCCGGCATTTTCATGCCTTGCAAGGTACAGATTGGAAGTCTGTGTGGGGCGCCACTCCTAACATGTTTAAAACAGTCCAGAAGTGAGCTCAAAATTGCCTTACCCTTGTTTAAACCAATATTCAACTTTGAAGTTCTCTTAGCTTTTGGAGATATGGAGAAGAATTCCTTGGCCTTTCATTTTTCATACGAGGGGTGATTGATAATTTCATGGCCTAAGGTAGGAGGAGTCAATTTTAGAAAACCTAGCACATTTATTTTTCAACATTGTCCCCTCCTACATTTACACACTTAGTTCAACGGTCATGGAGCATATGGATCTTGGACCTCCAGAAAGTGTCCACAGCAAGGGTGATTGATAAGTTCGTGGCCTACGGTAGAAGGAGATGAGTTATACAGCTCTTGTTACATGCACGTGCAGTTCAACTCTTTGTGTGATTATGCAGAATGTTTGAAGTTAATAACTCATCTCCTTACATTAGGCCACGAACTTATCAATCACCCTTGCTGTGGACCACTTCCAAGACGCTGACTTCTACAAAGAAGGGATCAGTATGCTCCACAACCGCTGGACTAAGTGTGTAAATGTAGGAGGGGACTATGTTGGAAAATAAATGTGCTAGGTTTTCTAAAATTGACTCCTTCTACCTCAGGCCACAAACTTATCAATCACCCCTCGCAACTGATATTAAAATAAGGTGCCTCTTCATGATGGAAATAAAGAAGAAACTACGGCAGCAAACAGGATGAAAATCTTCTGAGCTCCTGCTTGACAGCCATTCTTCACCCACCCGACAGATAAACTGCTTACATATCTCAATATTGTCGGTGGGAGTTTCCTGGATTTGCCACATTTGTCTATTTACTTCAGAGAGCAGCTTCAAAAGTAGTTCATTACCATAAAGCTCTTTGGAACATCCCAAGGATTTGAAGGACTTTGTGACAGCAGGTATGTTCTTTCTTCTATTCAAGAGCAGAAAAAAGGAATAAAATTCAGAGGGAAATCACGGCTACTTCTATTTCTCAATCTGTTTATCATCACATCAGTAATATATCCAGTTTCCATCAGTCCATTCCATTAATTCTCAGAGGAGATAACTAACATGTGAGACCATAGCCTGAATATATACTTTGTGGTTGTACCAAGAGTGTAAAAAATTCCCATCCCATTCCTCAGTCTGCTAAAGCTACTTCAACGAGCATGCTCATTCATGTAATCATGCTCTGCTAAGAGAGGGGACAAAGCAATTTGATTTGAATGTGTCGAGTTGTTATTCAACATCATATAGTATAATTTCCAGTCTCATTTTTGTTGGTTTCAAAAACAAGGTAATTACTTGGTTCCCTTATTTGAATTCACATTGTTTTCAGTGTGCATCTTTGATGACAGCTGATAGATTAATTGTGGCTGTTGCATCACAACATATCATTATCTTAGTCACTTTTAGCAACAGATGCTCTGAGTACTCTTCACATCTGGTGTCTGATCAAGACAACTGAGTGGGAATGATGGCAGATCCCTAATGAGTTGGCTGAGAAATGTACTCTCTGAATGTGGTATCATCGGGTCTTTGGATTGTAATCAGGATGATATTTCCCTTCTCTAAGCAGGGTGTGATAATATATACTTATGACATAGGCTGGGTGAGATCGGTAAGCTAGAATATCAACCTTTCATCCTTCTCATTCAACGAAGTGAAATTATTCAAGGGGGGTGGTGGGTGGGGCCATGTTTATTTTGAATCACCCATCTTGTCACCTACATCGCACATGATCTTAATTAGTAAACTGATTATCAAATCTATTCAAGTGAAAAAGATAGGTCAAAGTGGTTTAGGTCCACAATGGTTCAAACGTTTAAAAAAAGAGAGAAATGCTTATGGAGGTGGAATCATTCCACTTAACTGGTGGTGAAATGTGTGCATGGTAGAAGCCCAGGGGCTGCACAGCAGTGACATCCTCCACAAGCCAAACATCAAACCAAGGACACTGATGTCAAGGAGAAGGGAATGAGGAAGACGAAAAAAAAAATACAACTTAAGAGCTCAAGAGTTGAGAAGTTATGTTAGTCAGGAGGCATCTGGAGTATTGCATGCAGTTCTGATCACCCTATTACAGGAAAGATGTAGAGACTCTGGAAAAGTCACAGAAGAGGTTTACCAGGATGTTGCCTGGATTTAGAGGGCACGTGCTATTAGGAGATGTTGGATAAACTTGGGTTGTTTTATCTGGAGCAGCAGAGGCTAAGGAAGAATCTGATAGTGCTTTATAAGATTATAAGAGACATAGAACAGACAGGGTCAAAATATATAATGTAGAGGGCATGCTTTTAAGGTGTGGGGATAAGTTTAAAGGAGTTGTATAGGGCAAGTTTTTTTTAAAACAGAGAGTGATCAGTGTCTGGAATGCCCTGCCAGAGGTGGAGATACTATAGATATGCTTAACGTGCTCTTAGATGGGCAGTGAATGTGCAGAGAACTGAGGGTAGGCAGAGGGGAATAATATGGTTTAATTAGTTTGGCACAACATTGTGAACCAAAGGGTTTATTCCTGTGCTGTACTTCTATGTTTTTGTTCAGGTTCCTATCTACAAAGAATGTAAAATAGTTTTTTTTTCTGAGCCTGATCTTTACTGATTCTAATTGTACACATTTAGCTTTATTTGTCAACTCTGTTTCAGCTAGTGAGGTACAACAAGTAGCCTAATTGTACAATATACTCAGAGTGAAGAAACGAAAGCCACTTTTATCTCCTGCTAAAACAGGGTTTCTTTTCCAGTAGAACACAGTAGGCAGAGTATGATTTCATGTAAATTATGAGAGTAAACATTAATGACAATCACCAGAGGAGAGTGCTCACAGATTTGATTAGAAGGAGAATTATCCAGTAATTGACCCTCTAGCTGACAGTAGCTTTGCCAATATTAGCTGCCTTATTGTGCACTTGGAGATGCACTCAATGCAGAAATCTCAACATGACTCTTAATTCTAAATATAATGTGGCATCCCATTCAAATGCAACGAAATGTGATGGAGACCACAGTAGCATTCTCAACTGAAGATTTGGGTTCAGAGCCCGTAGGCACAGACCAAGGCACTGGGTTAGAATCCTGAACTGGTCAAGGGGGCTGGGGTAATGTCCGCATACACAGCACTTAGATAGTTGCATGGGATAGGAAATGTTTAGAGGGATATAGACAAAACACAAAGAAATTGGACTAGATCAACTTAGTCAGCATGAATGTGTTAGGCAGAAGAGCCTGTTTCTAACCTGTATAACTCTATGACCCTATGCCTATTTCACTAAAAATTCCAATATTCTGGCACACTTAGGATTTCTGTGATGCAAGAACTGCAAACCTGTTGGAATAGCGGATGTCACCTCAGTTGTTGCCTCCAATGTCCCTGATGACTACAACTGCGAGACAGCTGCAGCTTCTAACAGTCCACATTCAGGAGTTGGAGCTGGAACTGGATGAACTCTGGATCATTCGGGAGGCTGAGGGAGTGAGAGAGAGGACATAAAGAGAGGTAGTTACACACAAGGCACAGGACACAGGAAACTGGGTGACATTCAGGAAGAGGAAATGGGTTAAGGAGCCAGTACAGAGTAACCCTGTGGCCAGCCCCCTCAAAAACAGGTACATCACTTTGGATATTGTTGGGGGAGGGCATTGACCTAACAGAAAGTCACAGTGGTCGTGTCTCTGGCATTGTCTGACTCTGTGACTCAGAAGGGACAGAGGACGAAGAGGCAGGCTGTGGTGATAAGGTATTTATTAGATAGAGGAATGGGCAGGAGGTTCTGTGGGTGAGAACAAGATTCCCAGATGGTATGTTCCCTCTTGTGTGCCAGGGTCCAGGATATGTCAGATTGAGTCATTAGCATTCTTAAATAGGAGGGTGAACAGCCAGAAGTCGTGATCCATGGGTAGGATGAGTGACAAGTTTCTGCACGGGGAGTTCAGGAAGTTAGGTGCTGTTAAAGGGCAGGACCTCCAGGGTTGTGATCTCGGGATTGCTACCCATGCCACTTGTTAATGAGGCTAGAACTAGAAAGATTATATAGTTTGATACGTGGCTAAGGAGTTGGTGCAGGAGGGAGGGCATAAGATTTTTGGATCATTTCGGGGAAGATGGGACCTGTACAGAAGCGATGGTTTGCACCTGAACTGGAGGGGGTCCATTATCCTAGTGGGAAGGTTTGTTAATGCTGCACAGTGGGATTTAAACTAGAATTGCAGGAGGATGGGAATGAGAGTGTCAGAACAGTTAATAGAGAGGTTGTGGAGGCAGGTGTTGGTAAGACCTCAGACAAAGTTAGGAATCAAAAGGTTGAGCATGGTGCGGACAAAATCAAAAAGGGTGAATACAGGACTGAAAGTGTTGTATCTGAATGTATATGGAATAGGGTAGATGAACTTGCAGCACAATTGCAGATTGGCAGGAATGATGTTGTAGGCATCACTGAATCAGGGCTGAAAGATTATAGCTGGGAGCTCAATGTCCAAGGATACACATTGTATCGAAAGGGATAGGCAGGAGTGCTGAGGAGGTGGTGTTGCTCTGGTAGAAAATCAAATCAAATCATTAGAAAGAGGTGACATAGGGTCGGAGGTGTTGAATCAATGTGGATAGAGCTAAAGAACTGCGGGGGTAAAAAGACCCTGATGGAAGTTATTTAGATTATGAGGACACGCAGTCTTCTTTTATTGTCATTTAGTAATGCATGCATTAAGAAATGATACAATGTTCCTCCAGAATGATATCACAGAAACACAAGACAAACCAAGACTAAAAAAACAGACAAAAACCACAAAATTATAACATATAGTTACAGTAGTGCAAAGCAATACCATAATTTGATAAAGAACAGACCATGGATATGGTAAAAAAGTTCAAAGTCCCTCGAAAGTCCCAACATCTCACGCAGACAGTAGAAGGAAGAAAAACTCCCTGCCGTGAGCTTCCAGCGCCGCAAACTTGCCAATGCAGCACCCTGGAAGCACCCGGGCCACAGCCGACTCTTGAGTCCGTCCGAAAACTTTGAGCCTCCGACCAGCCCTCCGACACCGAACACCGAGCACCATCTCTGCCAAGCACTTCGACCTCGGCCCTGGCAACAAGCAAAAGGCAAAGCCGAAGTTTTGGAGCCCTCCCCTCCGGAGATTCTCGCTCGCACAGTAGCAGCGACAGCAAAGCGGGCATTTCATAAGCTTCTCCAGATGTTCCTCTGTGCTTCTCACGTCTGTCTCCATCAAATCAGGATTATACATGGCATCCTACTTACAAGTACGATATCATTTCGGAGCAGCCGCGCGCGCTGCGTCGTGCCGCCATCTTCTCCTCCCCTCGCTTTTATATACAGGCTCCAAACAGTAGTAAGGATGGGGTTTACAAATTACAATGAGAGATGGAAAATGCATGCCGGAAGGCTATGTTACAATAGTCATGGAGGGTTTCAATATGTAGGTAGATTGGGAAAACCAGGTTGGTGCTGGATTCCAGAGGGGGAATTTCTAGAATGTCTACAAGATGGTGTTTTAGGGCAGCTTGTGGTTGAGCCCACCTGGGGATCAGCTATTCTGGATTAGATTTTTTTGCATTGAACCAGAATTTATTAGAGAGCTTAAGGTTAAAGAATCCTTGGGAGAGGTGATCATAATATGATCAAATTCACCCTGATATCTGAGAAGGAGAAGCTAAAGTCAGATGTATCAGTATTAAAGTGGAGTACAGGGAATTACAGAGGCACAAGAGAGGAGTTGGCCAGAATTGACTGGAAAAGAACACTGGCAGAGATGACAGTTGAGCAGCAATGACTGGAATTTCTGGGAGCAATTCGGAAGGCTCGGGATATATACATCCCAAAGAGGAACCGTGGCTAACAAGAGAAGTCAGGGCCAACATAAAAGCCAAAGAGAGGGCATATAACAGAGCAAACATTATTGGGAAGGATTGGGAGGCTTTTAAAAACCAACAGAAGGCAACTAAAAAGTCATTAAGAAGGTAAAGATGGTATACAAAAGTAAGTGAGCCAGTAATATTAAAGATGATACCAAAAGTTTCTTCAGATACATAGTGTCAAAGAGAAGCAAGAGTGGATATCGTACCGCTGGAAAACTATGCTGGAGAGGTAGCAATGGGGGACAATGAAATGGCAGATGACCTGATAAGTATTTTGCATCAGTCTTCACTGTGGAAGACACTAGCAGTATGGTTCAAGTTCCAGGTGTCGGGGGCATGAAGATTGTGAAGTTACCATTATTAGAGTGAAGGTTTTTGGAAAACTGGAAGGTCTGAAGGTAGTTAAGTCACCTGCACCAGATGGTGTCCACCCCAGGGTTCTGGAAGAGGTGGCTGAAGAGATCGTGGAGGTTTGATTTTTCAAGAATCATTAGATATTAGAATGGCTCTGCAAGACTGGAAAATTGCAAGTGTCACTCCACTCTTCAAGAAGGGAGAAAGGCAGAAGAAAGGAAAGTGTAAGTTAGTCTGATCTCAGTGGTTGGGAAGATGCTGGAGGTCATTATTAAGGATGAGGGCAGGCTTTGTGTAAACCCTAGCTCATGAGTGAGCTGGATGCCCAACCAGATTATTGGAGTTGTACTATACCCCTCTCCCAAATGCATAGGTGAGGTATTTTCACGCTGTTGGTAGCTCCCCTAAGGAAAGATCGCTTAAAGTTAACAGGCCAGAACCACGTGTCCAGGAACTGACATTGGCCACTCATACTCCACTCAACCCAAAGCAAGCTGAATGCTTGTATTAATATTTCTGTTACTAGTTTTAATATTTTTGTTTTGTTCATTTTTTTCATTGTTCTGATTTTTTGTAATAATATTCCATTTTTTCTTCTTTAGGTTTTAAATATGGCTGGTTATCAGAAATATTTAAACACAGTTCAAATGTCTTTGACAGCAAGGAGCTGGTTCAGGTCTAGTATGATCCAGTTCTGGAACCAGCAAGTAAAAGCTCTTCTCTAGCCTCTGACAAAGAGTCATTGGCCCAAAACCTTAACTCAGTGTCCCTCCTCACAGATGCTGCCTGACTTGGTGAGTGTTTCTAATATCTTCTATTTCTGTGGCCACACAGAGGTATGCTTAGTTGTGCAGCTGCCTTACAGCTCCAGTGGCCTGGGAATCGAGCCACTCCTCCAGAGCTACCTCTGTAGAGTTTGCACATTCTCCCTGTGACCATGAGTGTTTCTCCTGCATGCACCTGGTTCCTCCCACATGCCGAAGATGGGTGGTTGGTAGGTTAAATGGCCACTGTAAATTACTGCAGGTTTGTAGAGAGGTGGAACCTGGGAATGTGAGGTAAATGAAGTTGGATTCGTCAATATGCAACACAGAACAGTGCAACACAGGATCAGACCCTGTGGCACACGTTGACTGCATCGAACGTGATGGTGAATTAAATTAATTTTCATCTGCTTCTACGTGATTCATACCCACCCGTGCCCTGATGTTCATGTGTCTATCTAACAGCATCGTAAATGCTACTATCCAACCTATTTCCACCTTTCTCCTCAACAGCCATCACTACTCTGAGTAAAAATAACTTGGTCTTAATATTTCCTTTAAACATTCACCCTCTCACCTTAAACCCTCCAATACTTGTCATTTCTACCTGGGAAAAAGATTCTGACACTGTACCCTATTTACACCTCATAATTTTATAAACTTCTGTCAGGCTGCCTTCAGACTTCAAAACTCCAGACTAAACAACCCTGTTTTTTCCAGCCTCTCCTTATACCCTCATGATGGTGTGCTTGGTGGATGGAAGGATCTGTTTCACTGATGTGTCGCTCTGTAATCCATCAGTCTGTGACTCTGTCCAGCTATCCTGCTGTCGTGAAAAGTCTCATGTCTACAACTTCAGTGGTAAGGCATGTTCTGGAGTTAACGGAATATAACAAATATTACTTTTAACAGCGACCAGTCTTCAGATCTGAACGTGAATTGTAGATTGAATTTAAAACACAGTTTAGAACAGTAGTCTTCCTGGAGCTGCAGACTGGAGTTGATTGCAAACTAGGAAACACCCCATTCACCTGAGATGTCTGCATATGCATGAATGCAGCTCAGAGACAGTGGCGATTAACACTCATTCTGGATGTGTTGGTGTGAAGATCTAGGTGTTTGAATATTATGTGCCACTCAAAAGAAGTATTATAGATGCATAGTAACTGCAGAAATTGTCCTGTTGTGACCTGTGCTCTTTAACATATGAAAAATATGATGTAATATTGGGGTTAGGGAACCCTTCCAAAAGTGTCTCCTTGGTGCTGAATGAAAACTTCCATATCACCAGCTTCAGTGTTTCTCCCCTGACTTTGATCACAGTCACCACACTCAGGAAGGACCTAGCCCAAGATAGAGCACAATGGATCAACAATAAACTGCAGGGAATGGGGCAAAATGGAGACTGTTGCAGAAAAGTTGTCTATGGTTAAATAAGAGGAGATACAAGTGGCTCTTTCTAACACAACCCACCTCCTCACAGTGCACCCTATCACATCAGACCCTAAGTTCTCCTCCCACATTATGATCAAGCATCCTCACACCACGTCAGCCTGTGATAAGGAGAAGTGTTTGTGGGTCAAAACCAAATACACATTAGGGAATCTGATGCAGTTCTTCCATTAATCTTTGTGCAAGAACATGCCTCCCAAATTATGGTGTACATGAGCATGCATTTGGCTGAAACTGTATTACTGCAGCTTGATCAATTGTTCTATTATTGGAGGAACAGTGTGCAGATGTAACTGGATATGGTTTGTACAATAGGAGGAAATAACACTGCTATATTTAGACTAATGTTCCATCATAAAGTGTTTTAAACCTGGCTTCAGTTTAGCGCAGTTATGGCTTTATCAAAATAAACTTGCGCTGCTTCACAATGAAGAGGAAAAACAAGGGCGGCAGAGTGGCGCAGTGAGTGGAGCTTTGGTTCAACCCTGACCTTGGGCGCAGTCTGTGTGGAGTTTACATGTTCTCCATGCGACTCTGTGGGTTTCCTTTCACATCCTAATGACATACGAATTGGTAGCTTAATTGACCAACGTGAATTGCCTGATAATTGTTAGCATCTAAGGGAGGATTTTTTAAAAATGTCTTTATTGAGATAAAGTGCAGAATAGGCCCTTTTGGCCCGTCGAGTCATGCCACCCTGGAATCCCATAATTCAATGCTAGCCTAATCATGGGACAATTTACAATGACCAATTAACCTACCAACTGGTATATCTTTGAACTGTGGGAGGAAACTAGAGCACCTGGAAGAAACCCACATGGTCTCGAGGAGAACATACAAACTCCTTACAGGCAGTGGTGGGAATTGAACCTGGATCACCTGTACTCTAATTTGTTGTGCTGACCACTACGTTACCAGGCCGCCTGGTTTTTGACAGTGTAGGTAGAATTTTTCAAAAAGGATTAATGTAAGATAAATGTAAAATGGGTAATTGTTGGTGAGTGCAGAGATCTGTATAAAGAGTAAAAGAGAGATGAGAGTGGATATTGAACTGTTGGAAAATGACACTGGAGAGGTAGAAATGGGGAACAAAGAAATGGTCAATGAACTTAATCAGTATTTTGTGTCAGTCTTCATTGTGAAAGACATTAGCAGAATGCCAGAAAGCCAAGCATGTCAGAGGATAGAAATGAGTGTAGTTGTTATCTCTGAGGAGAAGGTGCTTGGGAAGCTGAAAGATCTGAAGGTAAATAAGTCACCGGGACTAGATGGATGACACTTCAGATTTCTGGAAGAGGTAGCTGAAGAGATTGTGGAGGCATTAGTAATGATCTTTCAAGAATCACTCGATTCTGACATGGTTCCAGAGGACGGGGAAATTGCTAATGTCACTCCACTCTTTAAGAAGAGAGGGACACAGAAGGAAGAAAATTATAGTCCAATTAGTTTGACTTCAGTGTTCGGAAAGAAGTTGGATTCATTTATTAAGGATGAGGCTTCAAGGTACTTCGAGGTACGTGATGAAATAGCCAGTGGTAGCATGGCTTCCTTCAGGGGATATGTTGCCTGACAAATCTGTTGAAATGCTTTGAGAAAATTACAGGCAGGATAGATAAAGAAGAATCAGTGGATGTTGTTTACTTGGATTGACAGAAAGCTTTTGACAAGGTGCCACACATGAGGCTGCTTACAAGACATGTGTTGTGTATTTATTATTTCATTAATATTTGAGTAATTTTGTAAATATATTGTTTGATTAAGCATTATTTGTCATTTACATAAATCATTACAGATTAGATGTAAAAGTTCATGAATGAAATATGGCATTATGCCACCATATCATATATGCGAGCCTTGCTAAAGTAACATGAAGCAGAGATACGTTATTGCCTGCAGAATCTTTTTCTTTTAATTAATTTTATGTTTTGGAGTTAGAAAACATAACCGTGATGATGAAGAAGATTTAAAATGAACCTGAGACATCTACCTACCTGGTGTAGTGCAGCAAGATGTTTAACTTTAAAAAAAAGTGCAGCTTGCTTCCTTTGCAAGAGGAAAGAAATGACCAATTTTTAGAAAGAGAGCAGCATGTGGTTTCTTCAGAAAAGGAGAGCAGTGGTCAGGTGAAAAAAAGCTGGAAAACAGACAAAACTCTTGGATTCATAAAAAGAGGGTACTGGGTGATGACAATAAATAAGAAAAACAGAACTGGCCGGCTACTTCAGAAAGACAGATGCATTTGATTGCACAAAAAATAACCGGATATTGTATACTGAGTGAATTGAGCAGTATTTTAAAGCAAGTGAAATACTCAATGCAAAGTGAGTCCCAGTTTTGTTGATAGCTGTAAGTGGATGAGCATAGAGTTTGCTTAGAAGTTTGACTGCTTCAATCATATCAGCTGAAATTAGGTTGCTGCTATCATAAAAGTAACGCAGGAATACTTAGAATCAGAACCATTGTTGGTAGCAGAACAATTTAGGTTTCATATGCAGAATCAAAAGGAAAAGGAGTCAATTTCATCATACGGTATGTGGCTGAATTGAAGACATTGTCTGAGCATTGCCGGTTCAGTGATGGGTTTAATAATGCACTGAGAGATTGTTTATTGTGTGGAAGCATATTAGAGAGCATCCATAAAGGACTCCTAACTGAAGCAGAACTCTCATTGAAAAAGCAATTGAAATCGTTGTGTCAATGGAAACAGTCAATAATAATACATTTGAGTTCCAGTCAGGAATGAAAGGAAGTGTGATCAAAATTGCAACATCTAACCAGGTACTTTCCTGGCCAAAGAAAATGTGATACCGTTCCCATTACTAGATCTAAGTAGGTTTAAAGCTTGGAGACATCCAACTAAGAATTTATACTGCAGAAGAGATAACTCCTGTGGGAATGGCATTTGTAACAATGAAGTACAACAACCATCAAGCCAGCATTGTGGGACTGTGATTGGCTGAGCCAACTACAACTTGATTGGAGATCCATCCACCATTTGCATGCCATATTCCCTGCAAAAGAGTCAACTGAAAGCGTATTAAGAAAGGTATTGGATAATGCCAAAAGATGTGGTCAAGGATGGCATTGGAAAACTCAAACATATCAAGGGGTAAAATAGTGTTAAATGAAAATGCCACACCCAAGTTTTACAAAGTCTGACTGGTTCCTTATACAATCCATGATTAAGTAGCCAGTGAACTACATCACTTGGAGATTGAAGGGATTATTTCCAAGTTTGAGTGGAGCCCATGGGCATCAGGATGTGTCCATCAGTATCTGTGATGATTTTAAGGTCACCATCAACCCAGTACTGAAAGTAGGTTAATATCCTTTGCCCAGGTTAGAGGATATCTTTGCAAACCTTCCTGGAGGGAAACAGATGGAGACAGAAAAAGAGTCCAAAGTGTTTCTCACCATAAACACTCACAAAGAGCTGTATTTCTATAATAGACTTACTTTTGGAGTAGCATCTGGATTTGCCCTCTGGCAGAAAGCTATGGACCAGGTGCTACAAGGCTACCCAGGCAAAGATACTTGGATGTTACCAGTGAGATGACAAGGAACATCTCCAAAATCTCAGGACAGGGTTAAAAGGATTAGAAGATCGTGAGCTCAGATCACAAAGTAACAACCTCAGAATAGAGGGACATCTATTTAGTACAGAGGTGAGGAGGAATTTCTTTAGCTAGAGGTTGGTGAATCTGTGGGTTTCATTGCCAGGGACGGTTGAGGAGGTCAAGTCACTGAGTACATTTAAAGTAGAGCTCAGACCTGTCAAATGTTACAGGGAGAAGACAAAAGAATGGGATTGAGAGGGATAACAAATCAGCCATGATGGAATGGCAGAGCAGACTTGATGGGCCAAGTTGTCTAATTCTGCTCCTGTGCCTTAAATGGAATAACATACCCAATCTGAAACAGTTACTTATTTCAATTTTGAGTAAGAAATGGAATATTAATATAGCTTGTGCAAAAATGAAGAACGCTTAAAGCAAGAGACTCGGGTTCAGTAAAAATCAAAATACTTCAGCTATTGGATAACTGAAAGCTGATCAAAAAACATCACTGGAGAAAAAAAAGAGTTATCATTGTAAGCATAATCATAGAATGGTCACAGCACAGGAGGCCATTTGCCCCATCATGTTTGCATCACCAATGATATCTCACCAGAAGTGGAAAAGCGAGAAAATTTATGCTTCATTGCACAGTGAGCTGGCTTGGTGGAGGGAGTAAAGGGAAGGTTTGGAGCTGTGGAGGGCAAGATTGTCCAAGAGACATAGTGTATTCCGTGGTGTCCAAATGAATCTGGTGAATCGGGTGATCTGGTAACACAAGGACACTGGATGTTGAGATATAGAGCTAGAAGAAACAAGCTTCTATAGGAATTCAAAAGTACAGGCTGCATCTGTGGAGGCAGAGGGATGGCTGACTTGAAATGTCAACTATCCCTTTGCATCCACAAATGCAGTTTGATCCTTTAAGTTCCTCCGCAGTTTGTCTTTGTTGTATGTTGTGTGTTTAATATTTCAGTAATATTTGAGTAATGTTGTAAATCTATTGTTTAATTAAGCATTCTTGTTCATTTAAATAATTCATTGTGGGTTAAATATAAAAATACATGAGTTGCATCTGTTATGATGCTATCACGTGATACGTGCACATCTCACATAAAGTAAAGGCGAACTAAGGTTCTCTTGTCTTCCTTTGAACTAAATGCTTTGATGTTACAAAACATAATAGTGGCAATGAGGTATTTTTTAAATGAACCTTAGACGGCTATCTATTGAAGCACAGTGAGACGCTTGAGTTAAAAAAAAAGCAGCACAACACATGTTCTTCAGGAGGGAAGACCCAACTGAATGAGTACTAGATGATAATAACCAGAAAAAAGAGTAGAAGTGGTTGGCTACCTTGGAAAGATAGACATGTTTGATTGCTCAACAGGTAACTGGCACATGTATACTGAGCTAAATGAGCAATATTTTAAAGTAAATGGAATAACCAATGAGAAACCAGCATCAGTTTTGCTGAGTGTATTTGGTTTAAAGACATAGAGTTTGTTTTGAAGTTTAATTGCTCCAACTATACCAGCTGATATAAGCTTTGATATTGCGAAAGTAATGCTGGAACATTTAGAACAGAAACCATTGTTGATTGCAGAATGCTTTAGGTTTCATATGCAGAATCAAAAGGGAGGGGAGGCCATTTCAGCATATGTGGCCAAATTGAAGACATTATCTGAGCATTATCAGTTTGGTAATGGGCTAAATGACGCACTGCGATATCATTTAGTTTGTGGAATTGGGAGAAAGCATTCAAAAATGCCTCTCATTGTAGCTCAACTTATATTGAAAAGAGCAGTTGAAATATCTCTATCAATGGAAACAGTAGACAGACACAATTGAGTTGCAGTCAGGAATGAAAGTGAGCATGAATGAAATCGCAACATCTATACAGAAACATGCCTGGCCAAACAAATTGTGTTTCTGTTATGGCAGGGGCTCACGTACACCAGACTTAAAGCAAGCTTAAAGGTGAAACTTGCAGAAAATGCCACAAAGTAGGACACATACAAAGAGCATGTCAGGCAGACAAAAATAAATGGATTGCACAGGGAAGAGGAAAGGCTAAAAAGCCAGGTTGCAGTTTCAAAATGAGCATTAATCTGCATGTTTTTCATGAAGAATCAGATAATGATGAGAATGACACAGGACTGGGTGGCCTTGGGATTTACAAATTGACAACTAACAGGAGACAAGCAATGTGGCTTACACCGGAAGTGAACACCCGTAGAATTTGCATCACGTTCCCTTACCACTGCAAAGAAAAAATACACACAGATTGATAGACCTTAAGTCTGGTTTGTGGTGTAAAACATTTCAACCAGTACTTGTATGGGAGAGAGTTTACCCTGTGACAAGAATACACATAAATTAAGATGTTAGCTGGCCTGGGCTGGCACCAGTGGGATCAGCAGTTGGTCTGCCACCTGTCTTCAGGAGAGAGAGAGATAAGGAAAACAATTGAGCAGCATTTGGAGATGTTAATGAAGGAAGGAGAGCTGTCAAGATCGGCTCCCCCTTTGAACCCCGAACTGTTTGAAGTGATGGACAGGCGATACCCCAGCAGAGGGATAAAAAGGGACAGGTTCGCTAAGGCAGGACACACACGACACCCCGAGGTAACGAGACCGTGGAAGCGGTTCGTCTCTCACAAGTCAGTGGGAAGTTTTGGAAGGCCGGTTGCGGGACCAGGCCATAGACGCACAGGGTGGAAAGGCACGATCGGCGGGAACCTGGTGTGTGTCCAGCCTTGCCTGGGTGCCGGGTTCACCGCAGAGAAACGATCGTATCTGGAAATGGAGGAGGTCACGGTCGGTGACCTCAGATGACATCACAAAGGGCTCGCCCGAAAGCTGACTGCGAAGGTCTGTGTGGAAGCCGTTTTTTGAATATTCATTCGTTTTGCTCTCTCTCTCCTTCCCCCCGCTGTCCATCGCCACGGCAGCGATTACTGTGAACTGAACTGAACTAAATTGAACTGAACTTTGCGTCACTTTGAAACTGGTCATTTACCCCTAGACAACAATAGAGCTTGATTGATCCTGTTATCTTAATTCTGTGTACATGTATGTTTATCATTGCTGAATTGTTGCATTCATTATCCTTTTGATTAGAGTACTGTGTTGTTTGTTTCTTTAATAAAACTTTCTTAGTTCTAGTAATCCAGACTCCAACTGAGTGATCCATTTCTGCTGGTTTGGCAACCCAGTTATGGGGTACGTAACATAAGTGGGGGCTCGTCCGGGATTTTGAACGCTAAATTTGGGACGGAGTAAATTGATTGGGTCAAAATTCCCGAAAGAAAGAAAAGACAAACAGCAGAAATGGAGGCTGAGGAATTTATAAAGGCGCCGACCTTGGAGGCATTAGAGGATGCCAGGAAATCGGAATTGGTAGCTGTGGCCAAATGGTTGAATCTTGCTAAGGGGAAGTCGACAATGAGGAGAGAGGAGATACACAGAGCTATCGTAGAGCATTATGTATCTAAAGGTGTGTTTCCCCAAGGCGAGCTGGAAGTGGTGTCTATTGAAAAACCTGCCGGAGACGCGGTACAGGTGCAGCTTGAAAAACTGAGACTCGAGCACGAGTTCCGGGTACGGCAGTTGGAGCGAGAACAGAAAGAGAGGGACAGACAGTTGGAGCGGGAAGAGAAGGAGAGAGAGTTAGAAAGGCAGGAGAGAGAGTTAGAAAGGCGGGAGAAAGAGAAACAGTTAGAAAGGCAGGAGAAAGAGAAAGAGTTAGAAAGGCAGGAGAGAGAGTTAGAAAGGCGGGAGAGAGAGAGAGAGACAGTTGGAGTGAGAGGAGAAACAGAGGGAAAGGGAATTTGAGCTGGAGAAGTTAAGGATAAGGGCAGAGCAGGGGCCCGTGCCGAACCAAGGTGGAGGGCTCCGGGCGACGCAGGAGGTTAGGCTGGTTCCCCCATTTGATGATACCGACGTGGATCCGTACTTTCTCCATTTCGAAAAAGTTGCTACAAGTCAGGACTGGCCGAGGGATAAGTGGGCTGTTTTGCTTCAGAGTGTACTGAAAGGGAAAGCCCAACAAGCTTACTCAGCTTTGTCCGCGGAAGATGCCCAGAGGTATGAGGTGGTGAATGAGGCCATCCTCAGGATTTATGAGTTGGTCCCGGAGGCATACCGGCAGAGGTTCCGGAATGCGAGGAAGCAGTGGGACCGCACGTATTTAGAGTTTGCCCGTGAGATGCAGACATATTGTGATCGTTGGTGTGCCTCGAAGGGGGTAGAGGGGGATTATGACAGACTGCTCCAGCTGATCCTGATTGAGCAGTTTAAAGGTTGTGTCCCTGAGGGTATGAGACCCTACCTAGATGAGAAAGAGGCAGCCACGTTAGCCGCAACTGCTAAGTTAGCGGATGAGTATGCGTTGACGCATAAAATGAAGTTTGCCCCGAGTAAGGGCTACCAGAAGGGTAGTCAGGACGGCGGGGAGAGTCCGCCAGAAAAGTCAGAAAGTAAGCCAGGGACTAGTGAGAAGGATAAGGTTAATAACACATATAAAAGGAACAGAAAATGTGATGGCTGACTGTCTGTCAAGGTGTTGACAACTTCAAATTCGCTGTATTAGCCAAATAGCTGATAAAGATGTGTATTTGTGTGTATCAAATAATGTATTCATGTTTGTAATTTTTACCACGGTAAAAATCCTTAAAGGGGGGAAGTGTGACAAGAATACACATAAATTAAGATGTTAGCTGGCCTGGGCTGGCACCAGTGGGATCAGCAGTTGGTCTGCCACCTGTCTTCAGGAGAGAGAGAGAGATAAGGAAATAAAAGATAAGGGGATAAAAATGGACAGGTTCGCTAAGGCGACACACACGACACCCGAGGTAACAAGACCCTGGAAGCGGTGCGTCTCTAACAAATCGGTGGGAAGTTTTGGAAGGCCGGTTGCGGGACCAGGCCATAGACGCACAGGGTGGAAAGGCACGATCAGCGGGAACCTGGTGTGTGTCCACCCTTGCCTGGGTGCCGGGTTCACTGCAGAGAAACGATCGTATCTGGAAACGGAGGGGGTCACGGTCAGTGACCTCAGATGACATCACAAAGGACTCGCCCGAAAGCTGACTGCGAAGGTCTGTGTGGAAGCCGTTTTTTGAATATTCATTCGTTTTGCTCTCTCTCTCCTTCCCCCCACCGTCCATCGCCACGGCAGCGATTACTGCGAACTGAACTGAACTAAATTGAACTGAACTTTGCGTCACTTTGAAACTGGTCATTTACCCCTAGACAACGATAGAGCTTGATTGATCCTGTTATTTTAATTCTGTGTACATGTATGTTTATCATTGCTGAATTGTTGCATTCATTATCCTTTTGATTAGAGTACTGTGTTGCTTGTTTCTTTAATAAAACTTTCTTAGTTCTAGTAATCCAGACTCCAACTGAGTGATCCATTTCTGCTGGTTTGGCAACCCAGTTACGGGGTACGTAACAACCCCCATTGCTAATCATCAACCACTTGTGTCCATTTTCAATCCACTAACAGCAGCAGCATACGTGCAGAGATGGGCTCTGTTTCTTGCAGGACACAATTACAAAACTGAATTCAAGAGGACAACTAATCTCGGAAATGTCGATGGATTGTCCTGTATCTCCTTGGAAAAGGAAATACTGGAAAAATTTACAAAAATAAAGACACTCTTTTTGAAGGATTCTCCCTAAAGCAAATCAAAACTCTCCCTTTTACAACAGAATTGATCTAAAGGGAAACGAGAAAAGACCCCACACTGCTTCAGGTCTATATAGCCACTGCAAATGGCTGGAATGTACAGCAGAAACTCCAGTTCCCCCATTTTTACCAACCCCCAGCTGAACCTGCCCTTGATGAAGGTTGCCTTATGTGGGGATAGAGAGTTGTATCATCCAAGCTGAGACCTAAAGTGTTGGAGGAGCTACATGTTGGTCATCTAGGTGTAGTCAAACTGAAAGCACTGGCTGAAAGCTTTGTCTGGTGGCCAGGGATAGATCTGTAGATTGAGCAGCTTGCCATGCACTGTTCAGGATGGCTACACATGCAGAAGATGCCAATAATCAGTGCGTCTACATCCCCGGGAATGGTCTGCATTGCCCTGGCAGAGGATTCATGTGGACTTTCCCAGACCATTCATGGGCACAAACTTCTTGATGGTAGTGAATGCAGCTACGAAGTAGCCAGGATTGCTCCCAATAGCCTCCACAACAACCTCACACACTGGTGATGTGTCGAAAAGCCTCTTCACAAGGACTGGTACTCCAGAACACAGTTTGTTGTGGGACAGTTTCAATCATTCCTGAAAATGAATGGACTCAGCTGAGCTACATCTGCACTGTACCAGCCAGCTACCAATGGCTTGGCAGAAATGTTTGTCCAGAGTCTAAGGAATGCACTGCAAACAATGTCATCAGAACACACTACACTAACACTGAATCAGAAGTTCACCAATTTCCTCCTTGCATATCGCAATGCAGCACACTCCACATCCAACAACTCACCAGCTATGCTGTTTCTGGGTTGCCCTTTGCATTCATGTTTGGATATCCTCAAGCCCAGTCCCAGAAGGAGTATGCAGGACAAACATCTGAGACAAATTGAGGACTCCTCAAACAAGGGGGTTCGATGTTTCACTCCTGGGCAAGCGGTCCTGGTGAGGGACAACAGAGGTGATTGAAATTGGTTACTCAGAAAGATTAAGAACAGAACCGGACCACTCTCCTACACAGTGGAGATTCTGTCTAATATCTGGAGATGACATATTGATCAGTTAAAGAGAGGAGAGTCAATTGATAGAGAGGAAAAGTTGTCCAGAGCTGTCAGAACCATTTCCTGCAATCCCAGAGTCAACTCCTACAACCACCATGGAGGAGGGCCCAGAAACTGAGATTATTTTCACAGCCACAGACAGGTCTTAAGTGCCAAACAGAGTGAACTCTCTTGTTAGGAGAGACATTATCCCTCAAGAGTAAGTATCACAGCTTGTAAGCGCTTTTTGTAGCCAGCTAAGAGTCTTTCAATTCTCGTTTGGGGGTTTTCACCCATTCTTCCTTGCAAAAGGCTCCTAGTTCTGTGAGGTTCTCGGGCCGCCTTGCATGCACTGCTCTTTTGAAGTCTATCCACAGATTTTCGATGATGTTTAGGTTGGGGGACAGTGAGGCCCATGGCAAAAACTTCAGCTTCACCTCTTGAGGTAGTCCTTTGTGAATTTTGAGGTGTGCTTAGGATCATTATCCTGTTGTAGAAGCTATCCTCTTTTCATCTTCAGCTTTTTTATAGACAGTGTGATGTTTACTTCCAGAATTTGCTGGTATTTAATTGAATTCATTCTTCCCTCTACCAGTGAAATGTTCCCCATGCCACTGGCTGCAACACAAGCCCAAAGCATGATCGATCCACCTCCATGCTTAACAGTTAGAGAGGTGTTCTTTTCATAAAATTCTGCACCCTTTTTTCTCCAAACATTTCTTTGCTCATTGCGGCCAAAAGTTCTATTTTAACTTCATCAGTCCACAGGACTTGTTTCCAAAATGCATCAAGCTGGTTTAGATGTTCCTTTGCAAACTTCTGATGCTGAATTTTGTGGTGAGGACGCAGGAAAGGTTTTCTTCTAATGACTCTTCCATGAAGGTCATATTTGTGCAGGTGTCGCTGCACAGTAGAACAGTGCACCACCACTCCAGAGTCTGCTAAATCTTCCTGAAGGTCTTTTGCAGTCAAACAGGGGTTTTGATTTGCCTTTCTAGCAATCCTATGAGCAGTGCTCTTGGAAAGTTTTCTTGGTCTTCCAGACCTCATCTTGACCTCCACTGTTCCGGTTAACTGCCATCTCTTAATTACATTACAAACTGAGGAAATGGCTACCTGAAAATGCTTTGCTATCTTCTTATAGCCTTCTCCTGCTTTGTAGGCATCATTTATTTTGATTTTCAGAGTGCTAGGCAGCTGCTTGGAGGAGCCCATGGCTGCTGATTGTTGGGACAAGGTTTGAGGTGTCAGGGTATTTATAAAGCTTTAAAATTTGCATCACTTGGCCTTTCCTAATGATGACTGTGAACAAGCCATAGCCCTAACAAGCTAATTAAGGTCTGAGACCTTGGTAAAAGTTATCTGAGAGCTCAAATCTCTTGGGGTGCCCAAACTTTTGCATGGTTCTCCTTTCCTTTTTTTCACTCTAAAATTGTACAAAACAAAAGTAATACACTAATCTTGCTTAAAATGTTGAAAAGAATGTTTCATCTTTAACTTTATGACTTTTGGAGATCAGTTCATCTTCTACTCGCTTAACTATTCACAGTAACAGAAATTTTGACCGGGGTGCCCAGACTTTTGTATGCCACTGTATATTAGAGGAAGAATCAGTGGGAAGTTAGAGGATAGGGAAGCTTTTAAAACCAACAGAAAGCAACTGAAAAGTCATTAAGAAGGCAGTAATGGGGGACAACAAAATAGCGGACAAACTGAAAAAGTATTTTGCATCAGTCTTCACTGTGGAAGACACTAGCAGGATGGTGGAAGCTCCAGGTGTCAGGGGCCATGAGGTGAAGTTACCATAGCTAGAGAAAAGGTCTGAAGGTAGTTAAGTCACTTGGACCAGGATGACACCTAAGAGTTCTGAAAAAGAGCATAAGACATAAGACATGGGAGCAGAATTAGGCCATCTGGCCCATCGAGTGATCAACCCATAGATGATCCTTTTTTTCTATCTCCTCCTCAACCCCAGTTCCTGACCTTCTCCCCGTAACCTTTGATGCCATCTCCAATCAAGAACCTAGCAATCTCTGCCTTAAATACACCCAATGACCTGGCCTCCACAGCTGAATGTGGAAACAAATTCCACAAATTTACCACGAGTTGGCTGAAGAAGTTTCTCCACTTCTCTGTTTTGAAAGGGCACCCCTCTATCCTGAGGCTGTGCCCTCTTGTCCTGGACTCTCCCACCATGGGAAAGAGGTGGCTGAAGAGATTGTGCAGGGATTAGTAATGATTTTTCAAGAATCACTAGATTTTGGAATGGTTCCAGAAGACTGGAAAATTATAAATCTCACTCCACTCTTCTAGAAGGGAGAGAGGCAGAGGGAAGGAAAATATAGGCCAGTTAGGCAAACCTCAGTGGTTGGGAAGATGTTGGAGTCGCTTATTAATGATGTGGTTTGGAGGTACTTGCAGGCACATGATAAAATAGGCCATAGTCAGCATATAGGATTCCCTAAAGGTTAATTTGCAAGCTGAGTTGGTGGTGAGGAAGACAAATACAATGTTAGCGTTCATTTCAAGAGGACTAGAATATAAAAGCAGGTATATAACGTTGAAACTTTATAAAGCACTGGTGAGGCCTCATTTGGGATATTATGAGCAGGTTTGGACCCCTTATCTCAGAAAGCATGAGCTGAATCTGGAGAGGGTTGAAAAAGTTTTAGAGAAATGATTCTAGGATTGAATGGCTTGTCATATGAAGAGCATCTGATGTCTCTAGGCCTGTATTCACTAAAATGCAGAAGAATGAGGGGTGACCTCATTGAAATCTATCAAAATGGTAATTGAGTAGATGTGGAGAGGATATTTCTTCTGGAAGGACAGCCTGAGACCAGAAGACACAGCTTCATAATAGAGAGGCGTCCTTTTAGAATGGAGATGAGGAGAAATTTCATTAGCCAGAGGGTGGTGAATCTGTGGAGTTCTTTGCCACAGGCCAGTGCGGAGGCAAAGTATTTATGTATATTTAAGGCAGAGGTTGATAGATTCTTGATTTTCAGGGCATGAAGGGATATGGGGAGAAGGCACAGGAGAGTTGAGGCTGAGAGTAAAATTGGATCAGCCATGATGAATGGTGGAGCAGATATGATGGCGTAAATTACCTAATTTTGCTCCTATATCTTATGATCTTATGGTCTGATGGAACACGCCTGTAAGCCCATCCAGTCTCTACTGACCATAACAGCAGCCACTTTGACACTAATCCTACCCAAACCCACTTTCCTCTGCCTGCATTCTAGAACCCCCTAGATTCTAGCACTCATCCAGACCAATAGGATTCTAGCACTCATTTGGACCAATGAAATTCTAGCAATCATCAAGACCAATGAGATTCTAGCACTCATCCAGACCAATGAGATTCTAGCACACATCTAGACCAATGAGTGAGCTGGAATCCCAGGCAGTTGGATGCCAGTTTATTGGAGGCATTATTTACAATAACCTATCAACCTACAATCCTGCACAAGTTTTTGATTGTTGAAAGATAAAAAGACAAGGATTGAGGGCATTGAGGATAGAGCAAACGGTTGCCAAAGGATACAGTGAGATAGAGATCATTTGCAGATACAGGCAGCAAAATGTAGACAGAGATTAAAGCAAAATGGCAGATGTGAGGTGTTGAGTTCAGGACATCAGATGTAAAGGGCCAACACACAGTTAATGGGATGATCCTTAACGATGTCAATGTACAGAGGGACATTTGGTTCCAGGTTCACAGCACCCTGAAAATGGTGGCACAGGTGAAAGGATGGTAAAGAAGGTGTATGGAATGGCTGCAACACACATCAAAGTTGCTGGTGAATGCAGCAGGCCAGGCAGCATCTGTAGGAAGAGGTGCAGTCGACGTTTCAGGCCGAGACCCTTCGTGAGTCGAAGGGTCTGACGAAGGGTCTCGGCCTGAAACGTTGACTGTACCTCTTCCTACAGATGCTGCCTGGCCTGCTGCGTTCACCAGCAACTTTGATGTGTGTTGCTTGAATTTCCAGCATCTGCAGAATTCCTGTTGTATGGAATGGCTGCAATTATTTGTAGAGGCACTGAGTTCAGGAAGTTATGTTGCACCTTTAAAAGATTCTAGTTAGCCAGCATCTTGAGTATTGCATTCAGTTGTGATTGCCCTATCATAGGAAGGACATTGAGGCATTGGGGAGGAATATGCTGCCTGAATTTGAAGGCATGTGCTATAAGAGAGGCTGGGATAATCTGGGTCATTTTCTCGAGCAGCAGAGACTAAGGGGAGACCTAATAGAGATGTATATGATCTGGAAGGGATAGACAGTGGACAGATGGTATCTCTTCCCCAGGATCAGAATGTTTAATATTAGAGCACATGCATTCAAAGGAGGAGTGCCGCACAAGTATTTTTTACACAGAAATTAGTGGGTGACTGGTGTGCACTCCTAGAGGTGGTAGTGGAGGCAAATAGAGGCATTTAAGAAGCTCTTAGATAGGTACACAAATTAGTTGAGTGAGGTGTTTAATGACCGGTTACTTAATTTGGCAGAACATTGTAGAGGGAAAGGCCTGTCCCTGTGCTGTACTGTCCTTCGTTCTGCGAAACTACAACACCTAAAGGAAAGTCAGAAGGAGGTGTAACCTCAACGCAGACAGGACTGGAGGTGAGGGTTGAATCTGGGTCATTGCAGCTTTGAGACAGTACCTCTACCAGCTGCACCCCTGTGCCACCCCAAACCTGGCATGTGAGGCTGATTAAATGCCTCCATCCTCCTGTGCGGGCTTGCCATCAGTTGGACCTCAATGCAATCCCTATGCACCAAATTGCCAAAACTGAAAATCTGAAGTAAAAGCGGAAAATTCTGAAGCAATAATCAGGTCAGGCATTATCTGTGGTGAGGGAAAGAGAGCTAATGTTTCAGGTTGATTACCCTTTATTGAAACATGATTATAAATTATAATGAAAGCCCTCCACCCCGAAACATTAACTCTGTTTCTGCCTCCACAGATGCTGTCTGACCTGCTAGATATCTCCAGCATTTTTAATTACCTTGAAGTAATTTCTTATAATTGAAGAAGAGCAAACCTTTACAGATGCATCTGTAAACAGCTGACAAGTTGTAATGCACCTTGGCAGCAGAAAGAGAGAATTTCAGATCTCCTAGTGGCCACACATTTTAATTCCATGTCCCATTCCCTTTCTGATATGTCTATCCATGGCCTCCTCTACTGTAAAGATGAAGACTCACTCAGGTTGGAGGAACAACACCTTATATTCCGTCTGGGTAGCCTCCAACCTGATGGCATAGACATTGACTTCTCAAACTTCCGCTAATGCCCCACCTTGTACCCCATCCGTTATTTATTCATATACACACATTCTTTCTCTCTCTCTCCTTTTTCTCCCTCTTGCCCATCCTCTGGGTTTTTCACCCTCCCACCCCCTTTTCTTTCTCCCTGGGCCTCTTGTCCCATGATCCTCTCATATCCCTTTTGCCAATCACCTGTCCAGCTCTTGGCTCCACCACCCCCCCGTCTTCTCCTATCATTTTGGATCTCCCCCTCCCCCCTCCCACTTTCAAATCTCTTACTAGCTCTTCTTTCAGTTAGTCCTGATGAAGGGTCTCAGCCCGAAACATCGACTGCACCTCTTCCTATAGATGCTGCCTGGCCTGCTGCATTCACCAGCAATTTTGATGTGTGTTGCTTGAATTTCCGGCATCTGCAGAATTCCTCGTGTTTGCGATTTTAATTTCAGATAATTGGTTACTTTGAAGTATACTTTAGTTCATTCTCAATGCATGAATTTGTTGAGTTGAATCTTTCAATAGAGACTGGGACTCGCATCTCAATGTTGTTCACGCAACATTCGGCTAACGGAAAAATATTAAAGCACGGCGTTAAACAATGGAACTTGACAACCTGAGCAATTCAACACCCACATCAAAGCTGTTAAACATACAAATTGTGATGCTGACAAGCCCAACTGGAGCTCACTGGTTCAACATCAAAGTGCCTGAAGTTTAAAGTAAAAGTTAAATCTTAAATTTTTTCATGTGGTGAGACTGTAAAGATCTCCTCTCCAAGTCAGTCAGCCACTTCACAGTAGGACCTCCGTTTCTTGCACCTTTAAATGACCAAGTCTGGACTAGCTGCTGTAATTAGCCCAAGTGTAAGTGAGGACAAGAGAAATATACACTCTGCAGGTTAACACAGCTGATGACTGCCCCTAGGATCCCTGCTGGAAAGGGATTCCTGGTGTCAGCCATGGTGTTTGTGAGTCGACTCCTACTCAGGGTCAGATAAGTAAACCGGAACTCTCCTATGTAACAAATTTAAGCGCAGACTATGCAGTATTAACACAGTATTAGGTTCTCAATTGTCACTTCTTCAAGGGAATATGAAAATTTTAAAAATGATCCCGCTATTTGAATTGGAATAGAAAAAAGTAATGTGAGTGAGTTGGCTGTTAAGTAACTGAAGATCCTCTCTGTAAGTGAAAGGATCAGTGTAAGTTCTTCCCTTTTAAAGAACTAAAACTTCAAAGTATGAATGCTTTGCGTATATTCAATTGTTCAACAACAATGGAATTGTAATAACAATGGGGAACAGTTAATGGTTCAGGCATCACATTGTACTAAAGCATAGCATTTAAATGGGATTTTAAAATAAACCCAGTGAAAACACTGTGTTCAGTTTGCTTGATATAATTATGTTATAAATATGATTATAACCTACACACCATCAAATTTCCTTGCAAAGAAATAAGGAGCAATGCTAAAGAGAGCTTTGGTTCAGAATCTCATGATTAATTAATTATCAAACACAGTTGGCTTGTGATTAATTGCAAGGTCTTTGTGGTTGTTTGCTTTACTATTTGACTAATAGATTATCCCCTTTTGTTAATAGCTTACAAATAACCAATACAATTAATAATTATGAGAACATTGCAAGCAATGCCATCTCCATGATTAATTATTGATTAATTGATTGACTGACTGTTACTTCTCTCTTTCTGCCACAGAATGACTCTCTAGTATGTGAAGTTCCCAGAATTTAAGTGAAAGATCATTTCTTAAATGTCATACAAAAAAAACCATGAACATGAACACATTTGAAGAACAGATTTTATGTAACCAATGGCTGATTCACTAATTCGCAAAAATTAAAGTACTGACAGAATATTCTTAGTTAAGACATTATTTAAGTCAGTGCTGATTATATCCCCAAGGGTAGAGGAAGAAAGACTCAGCAAATGGTTCCAGACAACTAGGAAACTGGTTCAAGATTTGGAATGAGTGCTTTGCCAGGAGACAATAATACAAAGGTAATTGGCTGATTGGTTGAGTCCTTTCTAGCTTTTCCTCCTCTCCTGAATATATTGACACACTGCAGTGTGACAGTTCTCATGCCAAGGACTATTTTAAATCCATGACTGTGGTTCAATAAGTCCACTTCAACGTTTTCCCAAAAGCATGCTATCTTCTGACTTGGAGTTTCCATGAGGAATCTCTTAATAGCATGTTGGGGAGAATACTAGGCTCATTTTCTTTATGCCTTCAAGCAATGATTCTGAAAGTGAAGTAATTGGGAACAAGATACTCATACCAAAAACCTATAGCACCTGCTTCACTTCTGCAATCTACGCTTGAGTCTCTTATTGGAGTTCTGGGATAGAACAGACCCTCGGTTGAATGTATTTTATGTTTAATTAGTGACAAGCTGTATGTTGCAAACCACCTCCAAGATATAGTTCCATTGTATTCAGCCAAGCTCAGCTGCTGCTATATATCACATTTGGCTCCAGTATCCAAAGACTAAGTTCCATCAGATCTCATTTTCTCTCCATTATTAATAACTTCCCCAGAGAACTTCTGGGGAACAACTCACCAGGGACCAATCATCTTCTATTGTCTGGCTTAAATAATTCATTCAATGTATGCGAGCCTCAACAGGCTGTCTGTTCTGGTAGCTACCCAACGTACATGTTATAAATTGGGAAAGATTTTGAATCCTGATTGGTTTCCCTCTTATCATACTGTCATGGTCCGGTCCGTGAAGTCCGCATTCCAGTTCACGGTCTAGTCCATCGATCCATATTCCAGATTTTCCGGTTTTCCCTTGTCCTGTTGTGTGCCTTAATTGAGGCACATGATTCTCACTTTGGGCTGGCTACATAAACAGCTCCTGGGTTCAGCTTCAGTTGCTGGACTGTTCCCTCCCCTTCCCCTTCCTTCTGAAGCCTCGCCTGCAACCTTCACCTGTGTCCTCGCCTGTAATGGCATCAGGTTCAATCGCCAGGGCAAGATCAGGGTCTTGCTGTGTCTAGATAAGGAACTGTCTTTCGTTGTTTGGAACTGTCTCTTTGTGTCCTCGCTTTCGCGAAGTGGGTCTGGCCATTTGCCGCTACTTTGAGTGGAGATCTGTCTCTCAGTGTTCTTTCTTTTTCCTTTTAAATCTTTTTATTGAGTAAGTATACAAAAAAGGTAAGCCATATAAACATTAATACAATGTTAAAGTATAATAAAATTCCAAAAGATAACAATACCAAAAAGAAAATACTACAAACAATGTAATTTAAGCATAAGAAACCAAGATAACATAATAGTATACTAGATTTTATATATATCAATGGAAAAAAAAGAAAAAAAAACCCCAAAAAAAAAACCCACCGTGCAACTAACTAAAAGCAAAGCAAAGCAATGGGC
Organism: Mobula hypostoma; assembly: GCF_963921235.1. Taxonomy (NCBI): domain Eukaryota; kingdom Metazoa; phylum Chordata; class Chondrichthyes; order Myliobatiformes; family Myliobatidae; genus Mobula; species Mobula hypostoma. The sequence continues at coordinate 85,707,408 of NC_086103.1, read as the reverse complement.
TAACTTGAAACCAAACAGAGTTAAACTTAAAATCACGTCCTCAATCCCGACCTCCATTAAAACAGTGAAAAAAAAACAAGAAGGGTAAATATTACATTAAATGAAAATATCGAATAAAAGGTCCCCAAATCTGTTCAAATTTAAATGAAGAATCATAAAGGTTACTTCTAATTTTCTCCAGATTCAAACATAAAATCGTCTGAGAAAACCAAAAAAAGGTAGTTGGAGCATTAAGCTCTTTCCAATGTTGTAAAATACATCTTTTCGCCATTAAAGTAAGAAATGCAATCATTCTACGGGCTGAAGGGGAAAGATTACTAGAAATTTTAGGTAGTCCAAAGATAGCAGTAATAGGGTGAGGAGAGATATCTATATTTAATACCTTAGAAATAATATTGAAAATATCTCTCCAAAAAGTTTCCAAAGTAGGGCAAGACCAAAACATATGAGTTAAAGAGGCTATCTGCCCCGAACATCTATCACAGAAAGGATTAATATGCGAGTAAAAACGCGCTAACTTATCTTTGGACATATGTGCTCTCAGTGTTCTGTGTATGAGTCCTGACCCTACGGACTGCTCCCTAGGAGGGGTCCTGACTCTGTGTAGAGCCCCAGCCCCAAGTCCTGTTCCCAAGGAGGGGTCCTGGCTCTGTGTTCCATTTTCCTGTTCCCCCTCGACCAAGGCTCTGTGTTCCATGTTCCTGTTCCCCCTCGACCAAGGCTCTGTGTTCCTGTTCTCCCTTGACCAAGGCTCTGCATTTCTGTTCTCCCTTGACCACGTCTCTGCGTTCCTGTTCTCCCTGGTCCAAGTTAAGGCTTTGTGTTCTCATCCTGTCCATGTCCCTCACCCAGCCCGGTGCTGGAGCTCCCTTGTTCTGTGCAGGGGTTCCCTCATCCTGTCCAGGAGTCTCATGTCCAGTACTGTTGCCACTCCTCATCCTGTAGCCACATCCTGTCCTTGCCTGGATCCGGGGTCCGAGCCCGAGTCAAGACCCAGGTTCCAGGTCCCTATCCAGTCTCTGGCTCAGAGTCCTTGTCCAGGTTCCAAGTTCCTAGTTCCTCGTCCAGGTCCCACTTTCCTAGTCTAGTCCTAGCCCAGGCCCTGTATCCTAGTCTCGTCCAGGGCCTGTGTCTTGTCCAGTGTCATTTCTTCCCCACTGTCCTTGCTTGCTTGACACACCTAGTCCTGTTCCTAGTACTTCAGTGTCTGTGTCTTGCAGTTGGGTCCGCTACAGTGCATCCCCTTATGACACATATTGGGATACTGAGTTGAAGAACAGCATTCCCGCCACTGCTCCAACTCAGATTTGTTCATACAGGATTTTGTAAGAATGTGGTCTCACAGCCCGTACACAAGAAAGTAAAAAAACACACTGTTGGTTGGTATGTGGTCATTATCTTTTCCACTATATATGTCACTCTGCCATAGAGAGTCGTCTAAACCAGTCAGCAAGGGCAAATACACTCCTCCTTTGCACAGCTCTCCTGGTGTCTATTGGTGTTTACTGGTGTATACTCAGCCAGCTCTGTGACTCATACAGCTGATCTAAAATGAATATCACACAATCAGTTAGGGTTAACCCAACACTCGTCATGATGAACTGTCACACAACCAGAATTGTTAATCCCAGCAACACACATAAAAGTTGCTGGTGAACGCAGCAGGCTAGGCAGCATCTCTAGGAAGAGGTGCAGTTGACGTTTCAGGCCGAGACCCTTCGTCAGGACTAACTGAAGGAAGAGTGAGTAAGGGATTTGAAAGTTGAAAGTTGCTAATCCCATATTGTTCTTGACCCAAGATACTTGACACTTTTAGAACATATAAATAGAAATCTACAGCACATTACAGACTCTTTGGCCCACAATGTTGTACCGATCATGTAATTATGGAGGGAATGAACAGTTGGTGCCAAACACCAAGTGTTCCCTGGCTCACTGAGTGAACACTAATAAAAGACTAATAAAAGGAAGTTATTAAAAGGAGGGGGAGAAGATGGCGGCGCGACGCAGCTTGTGCAGCCACTCTGGTGAATGATATCTGTAATATGTCAAGCAGGGTGCCGTGCACAATCCTGATTTGATGGAGACAGACGTGAGAGAACGGAGGAACGTTTGGAGGAACTTCTGAAATGCCATTTTTGCTGCCACTGTTACTGTGTGATCCAGAATGTCAGGAGGGGAAAGCCCTGAATCCTCGGCTTTGCATGTTGCTCAGCAGCCGGGACGGGGTCAAAGCGCTCAGCAGAGATGGTGCTTGGTGCTCGGTGTTGAAGGGCTGGTCGGAGGCTCGACGTTTTCAGACGGACTCAGAGTGGGCTGTGGTTGGGTGCTTCCAGTGCATCGACAGTTGTTGGTGCCTGGAGATTTATGGCAGAGAGAGTTTCTCCCTTCTGCCGCCTGCTATCGAGGACTATCGGGAGTCGATCGGAACTTTGAGACTTTTTTTTTACTGTTCTCATGGTCTGTTCTTTATCAAATTACGGTATTGCTTTGCACTGCTGTAACTAGATGTTATAATTATGTGGTCTTGTCAGTGTTAGTCTTTGGTTTGTCTTGTTTTCTTTGTGATATCACTCTGGAGGAACATTGTATCATTTCTTAATGCATGTGTGCATTTGTAAATGACAATAGACGAGGACTGAGTGTCCTCGTAATCTAATCTAAAAAAAACCCTACTATAGAAACTACCTAGAATTACCCTACCACAGAACCCTCTATTTTTCTAACCTTCATGTACCTGTTCAAAAGTCTCTTAAAAGACCCTATTGTAACCACCTCCACCACCTTCACTGGCAGTGCATTCCAATCACCCACCATTCTCTGTGTGAAAAACTTACCTCCTACATCCCCTCTGTACCTCCTTCCAAGCTCTTTAAACTATGCCCCATTGTGTTAGCAATTTCAGTCCCGGGAAAAAGCCTCCGGCTATCCATACAATCAATGCCTCTCATTATCTTATACATCTCTGTCGGGTCACCTCTCATCCTCCACTGCTCCAAGGAGAAAAGGCCAAGTTCACTCAACCTATTCTCATAAGGCATGCTCCCCAATCCAGGCAACATCCTTGTAAATCTCCTGTGCACTCTTTCTATAGTTTCCACATCCTTCTTGTAGTGAGGTGACCAGAATTGAGCACAGTACTCCAAGTAAGGTCTGACCAGGTTCCCATATAGCTGTAACATTACCTCACGGCTCTTGAACTCAATTCCACGGTTGATGAATGCCAACCCAATACGCCTTCTTAACAACACTGTCAACTTGCGCAGCAGCTTTGAGTGGCCTGTGGACACGGACCCCAAGATCTCTCTGATCCTTCACACTGCCAACAGTCTTACCATTAATACTATATTCTGTCTTCAAATTTGACCTACCAAAATGAACCACTTCACACTTAACTGGGTTGAAGTCTATCTGCCACTTCTCAACCCATTTCTGCATCCTATCGATGTCCCGCTGTAACCTCTGACAGCCCTCCAGACTATCCACAACACCCCCAACCTTTGTGTCATCAGCAAACTTACTAACCCACCCTTCTACTTCTTCATCCAGGTCATTTATAAAACTCACAAAGAGGAGAGGTCCCAGAACAGATCCCTGCAGAACACAACTGGTCACCGTCCTCCGTGCAGAATACGAACCATCTATAACCATACTTTGCTTCTGTGGGCAAGCCAGTTCTGGATCCACAAAGCCTGGATTGCACGCCTCCTTGCTTTCTGAATGAGCCTGCCATGGGGAACCTTATCTAATGCCTTACTGAAATCCATACACACTGCATCCACTGCTCTACTTTTATCAATATGTTTTGCTAGAATTCAATCAGGTTCGTAAGGCACAACCAGCCCTTGACAAAGCCATGCTGACTATCCCAAATCAAATTATGTCTCTCCAAATGCTCATAAATACTGCCTCTCAGGATCTTCTCCAGCAACTTGCCCACCACTAAAGTCAGACTCAATGGCCTATAATTTCCTGGGTTATCTCTACTCCCTTTCTTGAACAAGGGACCAACATTTTCAATCCTCCAATCCTCTGGCACTTCTCCTGTCCCTATTGATGATGCAAAGATCATCTCCAGAGTCTCAGCCATTTCCTCCCTTGCTCCCACAGTAGCCTGGGGTATACCTCGTTGAGTTCCAGTGACTTATCTAATTTAATTCTTTTAAAAGCTCCAGCACATCCTCTTTCTTAATGACAATATGCTCAAGTGTTTCAGTCCGCTCTAAGTCATTTGCAGTCTTTTATTAGTGTTCACTCAGTCAGCCAGGTGTTTGGCTTCTCCCCTTTCCTTTCCAGTCTTGATGAAGGGTCCTGGCCTGAAACATCAACTGTTCATTCCCTCCATAGGTACTGCCTGAATTGCTGAGTTTCTCCAGCATTTTGTGTATTTTGCTCCAGACTTAGTGTCTCCCTCCTGTGGTTTATCCAGCATCAGCAGCTCTTCTCTGCACAGACCTAGATAATACCAAGTGCAAAAACAAGGTAGTAATTTATCTGGCACATGGCTAACATCCCATGTGTAGAGCAGCCCACTGACTTACTTAGGTTAGGTACCAGTGCACGTGGACACCTACAACACTGTGCAAAGTACTCGCTCTTTTACAAGCAGAGAGAAAAACAATAAAGAGCTGAATTGCATTCGAAGGTTCAGATTAAGATATGGTTAATACAGTGAATTCCACTCAGTAGAGTACACAAAAACTAAATATTTGGAAATGTAAAATGAAAATGTGCAATTTTTTCACAAAAACTTACAGCTATTACTTTTTTACTGTTAGTTGAAACATTTTTAAGTGCACATTTCAAAACAAGCACTTGGGGAGAGAAAACACTATGCAATTATCCAGCTTCACAGCGTAAATCACATCCAGTTACAGCCACTTCCTGCTTTTCCTGATCAGCTAACTCAAGGTGGAACCTTAAGGCTGATTTATACTTGTGCGTACAGGCTACGCCGTAGCCCTGATGTATACTTTTGCGTAGCCCTACGCCGTAGCGAGCATATGTAGTTGTGTCTGCATCGCTCTGCTATTCACCGCCAAAATGCTAGTTGGCGGTGGGTTTTCAATGCCACTGTGTTGAGTTTCTTCATGAGAGACGTGGACGAGGAAATGCATTTCAAATATTTTCGGATATCGGCAGGCAGATTTGGTGATTTGGTTCAACATCACCAACCATTTATTTCGCATCAGTGTACAGACGTGGCAGAGAAAAGCAAACGGAAATACGTATGAGGAAATATGATGCTACCAAGCGGACCAATCACAGTTGTTGCGGTCTGCGTTACTGCGACGCGTGAGTTACATTTTTGGGGAGGTGCACGTCACCCTATGATGTAGGGTACGCGGTACCTACGGCATACATTTGACACACAAGAGCTGACGCCGAGGATCATGGAGAGGGAATCACCATGTCAGTTTAAATAGAGTACTACGTGTATCTACCTGTTTTTTTGTTTTTTCCCCCCAATCCAGAGTAGGACCACTCTTACAGTTGCTGATAAAATGAAGAACCACAAGTAGAACAGACCTAGTTTTAACTATATGACCTCCTGGACCAAATGAAGATTTGGTGACTGTATTGCAGAAAACCTCTGTTTGGTTTGCAAAGAGGAATCTGTGCACCTGATATCTTAATTCTCCATCCCATTCACCCTCTTACCTCTCTACCCCCTGCCTCCTAAACTACTCCAACAAGGTCTTATATAAGTTTGGAAAAAAAATCACCTCATTTTCCACCTTGGCAATTTGAAACTCTTGGGAATTAATACAAAATTCAACAATTTCAGATAAATGGCCTTTCCTGTTTGGACAACTAATTTATAAGGTTACATAACTCAATCTTTCTCTCTCAACAGATATTTTGGGTATTTCTAGTATTTTCTTTGATCTCAGATTTCCAACAACTATTATTTTCTGTTTCTCACAGTTGCAGCATTTATTTTGCTCTGTTCCCTCTTCATCCATCCACATTTCCTTCAGATAGGTCTCACTGACAAACATTCATCATCCTCCTGTAGAGGCCATTTATCCCATCTGTTCTCCATCCTATCACAAGTATCGTGTTTGTTCTTCCAACTCTCTCCCCACTGCACTTTAACACATGCTTCCTTTCTTATGATCACCTGATTTTTTTCCTGCTTCTCTTGCCACAGCAAGTTTTTCGACAGAAGTCATTGATTTGGAGTACTGCGCAGATGCAGCAGAAGTGTTCCTGTGCAGATCCGACAAAGATTTTTGATGGGAAACCTAGTCTTTATAAAAGAGAGGTATTGTCTGGAGGAGCAGCTATCATGGGAGTAGTCATCATCAGAGCAGTCTGAGGCAGAGAAGTAAGACTTTGGCTCAACAAGGCTTCAGTGAGAACAGCCGTAAGCAAGATAAGTAGGTAAGCTCATTCATTATTTCTTATTTAAATCTTGAGAGAATAGGGGGTATGTGTTCTGTTCTGGGTGCCAGATGTAGGATCTCCAGGAGACTACCAGCTTCCCCAGTGGCCACACCTGCGCCAGGTGCATCGAGATGCAGCTGCTTTGAGGCTGTGTAGGAAACTGGAGCTGCAGCTCGATGACCTTCAGCTTGCTAGGGTAAGTGAAGCAGTGATAGGAGCCGCAGGGAGGTAGTCACCCCAAGGCTACAGGAAACAGGAAAAATGGGTGACTGTCGGGAGAGGGTGGCTGTACCCCTCTACAATAAGTAGTCCATTTTGAATACTATGGGGGGGGGGAAAACGACCTCCCTGGGGGAAGTAACAGCAGCCGTGCCTCTGACACTGAGTCTGGCCCTGTGGCTCAGAAGGGTAGGGAACTGAAGAGGATGGCAGCAGTAATAGGGGACTCTGTAGTCAGGGGGACAGACAGGCGACTCTGTAGATGCGAAAAGGAACCCAGGTGCCAGAGTCCGAGAAGTTTATGGCTGCACTCGCAATTTCCTGAAAGGGGAGGGTGAGCAGCCAGAATTCATGTATATATTGGTCTCGGCCCAAAATGTGACTGTTTATTCATTTCCATAGATGCTGAGTTTTGTCAGCATTTTGTGTGTGTTATACTGGTGATTATCAGTTACATTGACAACTATTAACTTCAATGGTAACTAGTTAAAAAGGTACTAAAATACACCAGCACCAACATTTCTTGAATAATGTTAAAGGCTACTTATAAATGGAGAACAAGCCAGTCAAAGGAACAATTATTTAAAAGGTCAGAGGGACTTTGATTTTCACTCCATTGTTACGTATAGTGGAAAGATATAAGGGGAAAATAAACTTACTTTCAACTTCCAATATATCTGTGGAAAACTTCCATCGGGAAATTGAAACACATAGGATACAGGCCAGTGTTTCTCCCTGCTAAGTAGCTGAAACATTTGTCAGTTCAAAACTTTAGTTAGTGAGGTTTAACTTCACATTCAAAACCCCTTAGTAGAAGAAACTGTTATTACTTATGTCCAATTATAGTACTTTTTCCCCTGAATTGGGCTGTAGGTCAGTGCACTAACCTCAATTAAATGTCACGATCCCATTATAACATAATGCAGCTCATGAATCTGAGACTTAAAGGTTTGGCTTTACCATTGTCTCTTATAAATCAGTCACCAATCTTGATGAAATACAGCATATTTTAACACGTACAATCTTTTGTGTCAAGTAGCAATTTATAACGTCAATACAGAACTCCAAACATGTTGGATTCTCCCAAGGCATTTCAGTTTTGAATTTGAATCAGACAAGAAAATCTTAGGGAAGAGTTGGGAAAAGAGGTATGTTGTAAGCAGGGGAAGAGTTAGTCAGAGAGGTATGGTTTAAGCAGGGGACAAATTAGCCAAAGGGGTATGTTTTAAGCACTGTATTAAAGTAGAAAGGAAAAGCAGCGACAAAAAGAATTTCAGATCCTGGCATTCAGGCATCAGAAGGCAGGTATTTGTTGATGGAAATTCTCAATGTACTTCCATATTACTCCTATTACAATCTAACATAAACAACAACATGCTTAAAACAAATAAATTTCAAGAGTGAAAGGGATGAGCAATGTCTTTGTTTGTACTCTCAAACATTACAGCACTACACAACGTCCTACTTCAACCAAATGTAGCTTTGCAAAATTCAACAAGGAGTAAATCTGTTGTATCAACGTCCTTCAACAAAGACATCTCAGCAAAGGCAGAACACCTTTTCCTTCCCAGGAAATCTAAATCTGGCATATTAATACATCTGTTCTCTCTGCAGAAACTGACTGGTGTGAGTTATTGCCACATTTTTGTTTAGGTTTCATTTTGTGTCAAAGCAGTGTTTTTGTCTTGAGTTTGGACCCAATTTAAACACAGCTGTGACTTCTCTCAGGGCACCAGTTGAACCTCTGGAGAAAAAAAAAACTGCATTTTAATGACTCTAAATGATTTGTTGAGACACAAAAGACTGCAGATATTGGAAGTTAGAGCAGCAAGCAATCTGCCGGAGGAACGCAGCAAGTCGAGCAGCGTCTGTCCTGATGTCAGATTTCAACCCAAAACATTCACAATTTCTTTCCTCCCACAGGTGCTGCTTGACCTGCTGAGTTCCCCCAGCAGATTGTATGTTGTGAATTGATTTATTGTTTTCAGCAAACCATTTGGAGCCTTGTTAGTTTCTCCTGCCAGGAATGGGTGTCTTAAAATATTTTTCTCAAACTGTTTAGAAGTAATTCATTGTTTCTTTTCCACACAACTGTGATCACTCATTGTTACAAGCCTTACATCGGTCCCACTACTGTTATTTTTGCTGTTTCTCAAGTTCAGTTGTGTTATTGTCTTTAGATCTTCTTCACCTTTTTCTTTTGTGCACCACTTAAATCTTGAAAGCAATATCCTCGACTGAGTTACTGTTCCAGTAATCACCTTACCTCCAGTACTTCTGCCTGGGTAGCTAGCAACCAGGAGACATTAACAATGAATTCAACAGCTTCACATTCTGCTCCCCCAACCCTTTTCCTTCTTATTCTGATCTACCCAGCCCCCATCAACGTCTCCTTCCCCTCCTCCACCCTCTCCATCTGCCCTCACCCGCATATTGGTTCCCCTTCCCCACTATTCCCAAATTCCCTGCCCCCTTTTTTCTTTTGATTCCACGCTCCACCTTCCTCTCCAAAGAGACTCCATTATCCTCAGCCCTTTGTCACCTCCTCCTCTCACCTCCCCACTTCTGGCACTCTCCTGACCCTTTTACTCTCTCCCTCCTAGCTTCAATCTACCTATCTCTGCCAGCTCTTTCCTCACTCCTTCCCTCCTCATTTTTGTAGTGACCATCACCCCTCTTTCAGTCCTTATGAGAGGATCTGGGCCAAAATATTGACAGTACATTTCCCTCTATGGATGCTGCCTGATCTGCTGAGTTTCTCCTATATTGTGTGTGTGTTGCTCTGAATTCTAGTATTTGCAGACTCTTTGTGTCTCCTTCCCGGACTTCCTTGTATTTCCCATTCATCAGGTGCTCTGTTCATACGAGGTGATTTAATGGAAGCCGTTGAAGCCAAAGACCAATCTCCGTACGAATCACTGAAGGTGTGAGGTGCAGAGTGGCAGAGGTTTACAATGATGTTGCCTGGACAGAGTCAGAACCAGGTTTATTATCACTGATATACTTTGTGAAATATCATGTTCTGCAGCAGCAGTTCTGTGCGATACATAAAAAATTAATATAGGTTACAATAGGAAATATAATAAGTAAATCACCTGTGCAAATGGTGAGGCAGATTCATGGACTGTTCAGAAATCCGATGGTGGAGCTTAAGTGACTGAGTTATGGAAAGAGGTTGAATAGTTTGGGACTTTTCTCAATGGGGTATAGGAGATTGAGGGGTGTTCTTGTAGATGTGTATAAAATGATGAGGAGCATAGAACGGGTGAGCATGGACAGTCTTTTTCTCAGGGTTGGTGAATTATGAACTAGAGAACGTAGGGTTAAGGGGAGATCATCATCATTATGTGCCAAGTCATATGACATGAGTGATCATGATCATTATGACGATGATTGTTTTTGGCAAAAAAGAAGTGGTTTGCCATTTACTTCTTCTGGGCAGTGTCTTTACAAGATGGGCGATCCCAGCCATTATCTAAACTCTTTAGAGATTGTCTGCCTGGCATTAGTGGTCACATAACCAGGACTTGTGATATGTACCAGCTGCTCATACGACCATCCATCACCCGCTTCCATGGCTTCACATGACCCAGATTGGGGGCTAAGCAGGTGGTAGACATTGCCCAAGGTGACCTGATGGCCAGCAGAGGGAAGGAGCGTTTTACACCTCCTTTGATAGGGATGTATCTCCACCCCACCACCCATTTAAGGTGAGAGAAGAGTAATTTAGTAGGGATCTAAAGACCAATTTTTTCACCCAGAGGGAGGTCAGTATATGAAATAAGCTGTCAGAGGAAATGGTTCAAGAAGGTAGAGTAAAAATATTTAAAGGTACGTAGATAAGCACATGCATAGAGAAGGTTTAGAGCACTATGCCCACATGCAAATTGGACTAGTTTAGATGAAGATCTAGGTGGAGATAGGCTAGTTAGGCTGAAAGGCTTTTTTCCCATACTGTATGACTCTGAATCTATGATATTTCTGGAACAAGAAACCTATTTTATTTGCTCTGCCTGGTCCAAGGACCTGAAGCTCAAATGAAATATTTCCATTGCTAACTGAATTTGAGGTCACCTGATACAGGACAGATCAACAATTCAGCCAAAAACCCTTACAGTTCACATGGCCTTTGAGGGAGATCACCACTGAAATCCAATAATAACTCAGATGACAGTCAGGGATGTTCTTTTGATCTGCTCACTGGACTGACTCATTTCGTAGCCCAATCTATTACAATGACACAAACCCACTCTCACACTTAAGAACGCATTCTAGGATAATCTTCTAGACCTGTAGACAGGGAGTTAAACAATAAAAATGCAGAATAAAATGTAGAAGCTGCAGAGAAAGTGCAGTGCAGATAAATAACAAAGTACAAGATCTTAACAACATTGATTGTAGGGCCAGGATCCATCTTATTACACAGGAGGTCCATCAAGAGTCTAATAAGAGCAGGACAAAAGCTGTCCTTGAGCCTGGTGGTATATGCTCTCAGACTTTTATATCTTCTGTCCAGTGGGAGAGGGAAGAAGAGAGGATATTTGGAGTTGGTGGGGTCTTTGATTATACTGGCTGCTTTGCTGAGGTAGCAAGAAGTATAGACAGAATCGATAGAGGGGAGGTTGGTTTGTGTGATTTACTGAGCTGTGCCCACAATTCTCTGGACATTCTTATGGTTATGTACAGAGCAGTTGCCATACCAAACCATAATGTATCCAATCAGAATGTTTTCTACAATGCATCACTATAAAATGGTAAGAGCTGACGGGATCATCTGAAGTTCTTCAGCCTCCTGAGGAAGTAGAGGCACTGGTGAGCTTTTGTAGCTGTGACATCAACATGTTTGGACAGGACAGGTCACTGGTGATGTACATATCTACGAAGCTGAAGCTTTCAACTCCAACACTTTGATGTAGACAGCAGCATATGGACTGCCCTCTTTCTGAAGTGAAAGATCAGCTCTTTAGTTTCACTCATTCCCCTGTACCCTGCAACTTATTCATTCTCACTCCCATTTGATTATGTTGCACTTACCCAACCAGAGATAATTTAGAGTAGCCAATTAACCCACAGCATCTCTTTGTCTTGTGTGCTTGAAATACCATGTTAGCCTGATGATGCCAGAGGTCAGGATTGAACCTGATCACTGGATCTATTTAATAGCAGCATTACCTGCTGCACCATCTGCCTATTTAGATCATCAATAGAGTCAATGTCTCACTGTTCTTTCTAATATTTTTACTACCAGTAAAGCATCCAATTAACATCATTGCATTTTTTGTTTTTTATTGATATACAAGACAGTTATTTCACCTAGTTAGCAGCCACCTCACACCAAAACTGATTTTTTGAGCAAAGTGCTTTGCAAATATTTTTCATTATTTCAGAATTTTACTTTTAAATTCAAAATTTAAAAGTAAAGGGGCTTGTTATAAAATTGGAAGATAAATGTGAGAAGAGTCTGCCATACTTCAAAACACAATAAATCACCTCATCCATACTGGCACACCCTAAAATCACTGGTGACTTGACTCCATATTTTAACTGAAAGTAAGGATGTTTCTAAATACAGCATATCAGCGATGTAATCAATTAAGACAGAGAGCATTGATGGCAAAGGTGATACAAAGATAATGGGGAAGAGCTAAGCAATAAGATTAGATATGGTGAGAGGACTCCTTTAGTACTGCAAAGAAGTCTCATTTCAATATGTTGCAAGGATAGCCTAGTTACTGAATTTGTGATCCAGAAACTTAGACCAATAATCCAATGATGTTAAGTTCAAATCCACCTTGGCAGTATTGGAATTTAAATTTAGTTAATAATCTTTTTCTAACAAACTAATTATAAGAAATAATGAGCTCAGAATTACTGGATTATTGAGAAAAATTATAAATGTCCTTTGAGGAGAAATCCAGCTATTTTTAGGCCACAAAAGTGGAAATGTTGAGTATTTTTTAATTGGTGAATTTTAGGAAGTGTTAACGTTCAAAGGGATCTGAGTATCCTTGTTCATAAATCATGGACAGCTAATAGTAGGAGGCTCAGAAAGCAAATGACATGTTTATGTTTAACAATAAAGGAATCATAGAGTTACACAGCAAGGAAGTGCACCCTGTGGCCAACTGTTCCTCACCAGCCAAGATGTCTACATTCTGAAGAACAAACTTAAATAAAGTTAATGTCAGCTGTGAGAATGAAGACCCTGCTATGGGTATTACCATAATGCGTACATTCCTTGGAGGCCACAGGGACTGACATTTGCAGAGAGCAGGATCAAAGCACAAGTGCTCTGTTATGTTAATTATTTATTTCCATGAATGGGTTTTAGCAACATACAGCTCTAGGATCCTTGTTAATAAAGACTGCTCGAGCCTTTGTTAATCCATTGCATTCTGTGATTGTTTCATAGCTGACCGTCCAACCCTGCAAGTAAAATTAAATCGCTGATAAGTTAAAAGGAAGATACTTTTTCAAATGGTGTCAGCAGTAGCAAATGTGCTCCTCTGGATTCAAGATGGAGCACTTGGACTTCAGGAACCCCAGGCAATATCAATGTGAATCAGCTGTTATAAACGAGTATCGATCCATGCCACATGGAATATATTACTGAAGGATTTACTTTCCCAATAGCTGCTTTAGAGGACCAGCATCGAATAATACAGCAGGTTTGATAACGTCTTTATAAAATAGACATTTTGCAAGGTCAATACTACCAGTGCATCCTTGCATCTAGGGGAAAATTTGCAGCAACAGTGTGCAAAAGAAGAATCCACAGGTAAAAACAAGTTCTGCTGAAGCAGACAACATTGAACAAATACAAGAACAGGAAGAGATGTCAGATTCTCCTTGCATAGTGACACTTAGGTTGCCTTCAACTGGTCCCTTTTGGAGGTGTCGTTACTCATGGTACATGAGAATTCTGGTAGTCATATTACTCACAGAAAAGCCTGTAGAAAGCAAAATATTGCTAGGGGTATTAGAGAAAGTCCCTACTTTTCTTCAAGTAGTGGAGCAAAGGACTGCCTCTATTTCTATGAATGGCATTGGATCTTTTTAAAAGATACCCAGATTAATGTCTGAAAATCAACTAAACATTTAGATTTTTCTCTCTGTTTTTTGAAGTTGAGATTGAATCTCCCTGCCTCCAACCTACCCCTCCCAAACAGTTTGGCTTGGAGAAGGTAACAGCTATCAATTCTACCATTGTTTAGAAATATCTGAGAATCTGATCAGGATGGGGTTCTGACACAAAGCGAAGTTAAGGTCTGTGGCAGATCAGGGAATCTGATCAGGATGGGGTTCAGACACAATGGAGAAGTTGAGGTCTGTGGCAGATCAGGGAATCTGATCAGGATGGTGTTCAGACACAATGGAGAGGTTGAGGTCTGTGGCAGATCAGGGAATCTGATCAGGATGGGGTTCAGACACAATGGAGAAGTTGAGGTCTGTGGCAGATCAGGGAATCTGATCAGGATGGGGTTCAGACACAATGGAGAAGTTGAGGTCAGAGGCAGATCAGGGAATCTGATCAGGATGGGGTTCAGACACAATGGAGAGGTTGAGGTCTGTGGCAGATCAGTGAATCTGATCAGGATGGGGTTCAGACACAATGGAGAAGTTGAGGTCAGAGGCAGATCAGGGAATCTGATCAGTATGGGGTTCTGACACAAAGGAGGAATTGGGGTCAGAGGCAGATCAGGGAATCTGATCAGTATGGGGTTCTGACACAAAGCGAAGTTAAGGTCTGAGGTAGATCAGTGAATCTGGTTAGGATGGTGTTCAGACACAATGGAGAGGTTGAGGTCAGAGGCAGATCAGTGAATCTGGTTAGGATGGGGTTCAGACACAATGGAGAGGTTGAGGTCAGAGGCAGATCAGGGAATCTGATCAGGATGGGGTTCAGACACAATGGAGAGGTTGAGGTCTGTGGCAGATCAGGGAATCTGGTTAGGATGGGGTTCAGACACAATGGAGAAGTTGAGGTCTGTGGCAGATCAGTGAATCTGATCAGGATGGTGTTCAGACACAATGGAGAGGTTGAGGTCTGTGGCAGATCAGTGAATCTGGTTAGGATGGGGTTCAGACACAATGGAGAGGTTGAGGTCTGTGGCAGATCAGTGAATCTGATCAGGATGGGGTTCAGACACAATGGAGAGGTTGAGGTCTGTGGCAGATCAGTGAATCTGGTTAGGATGGGGTTCAGACACAATGGAGAGGTTGAGGTCTGTGGCAGATCAGGGAATCTGATCAGGATGGGGTTCAGACACAATGGAGAGGTTGAGGTCAGAGGCAGATCAGGGAATCTGATCAGGATGGGGTTCAGACACAATGGAGAAGTTGAGGTCAGAGGCAGATCAGGGAATCTGATCAGGATGGTGTTCAGACACAATGGAGAGGTTGAGGTCAGAGGCAGATCAGTGAATCTGGTTAGGATGGGGTTCAGACACAATGGAGAGGTTGAGGTCAGAGGCAGATCAGGGAATCTGATCAGGATGGGGTTCAGACACAATGGAGAGGTTGAGGTCTGTGGCAGATCAGGGAATCTGATCAGGATGGGGTTCAGACACAATGGAGAGGTTGAGGTCAGAGGCAGATCAGTGAATCTGATCAGGATGGGGTTCAGACACAATGGAGAGGTTGAGGTCTGTGGCAGATCAGGGAATCTGATCAGGATGGTGTTCAGACACAATGGAGAGGTTGAGGTCTGTGGCAGATCAGTGAATCTGATCAGGATGGTGTTCAGACACAATGGAGAGGTTGAGGTCAGAGGCAGATCAGGGAATCTGGTTAGGATGGGGTTCAGACACAATGGAGAGGTTGAGGTCAGAGGCAGATCAGGGAATCTGATCAGGATGGGGTTCAGACACAATGGAGAAGTTGAGGTCTGTGGCAGATCAGGGAATCTGATCAGGATGGTGTTCAGACACAATGGAGAGGTTGAGGTCAGAGGCAGATCAGTGAATCTGGTTAGGATGGGGTTCAGACACAATGGAGAGGTTGAGGTCTGTGGCAGATCAGGGAATCTGATCAGGATGGGGTTCAGACACAATGGAGAGGTTGAGGTCAGAGGCAGATCAGGGAATCTGATCAGGATGGGGTTCAGACACAATGGAGAGGTTGAGGTCTGTGGCAGATCAGTGAATCTGGTTAGGATGGGGTTCAGACACAATGGAGAAGTTGAGGTCTGAGGTAGATCAGCCATGAACACATGGAATTGTCAGGCTGAGTGGCCTGTTCCTGGTCCTAGTTTCCTGTATCGTGTTTATGTATTTTTCCCCCTCTAAAACCTTGAATTTTGATCCAGCATACTGAAAGCTGAAAAGTGAAAGGTAGGGAAGGAAGGAGGAAGAAAGAAATTTATGCCTGCTTTAAAAACATCTTTATCCGAGAGATGTGACTTTTAACAGTGCAGCAACAGACTGATTGTTGTGCACCATTCTCTAAACTGCATAAGGATGTGCTAAGACAGGCGATTAAAGCATGGTTAAGGAGCTGGGTTATAAGGACTGCCCTACAGAAAGGGGCAGAGCAGGAGAAATGTTCTTTTTAAGTGTAGACACTTCCCAGGTCAAGGCAGGGTTCTGAAAGCTGCTTGTGTTGGACTTATTATTGGCTGAGATAGTAAAAGTTGCACAGGTAAGTTAATTAGTTGAAGGTTTGTACATATCTTAGTTGGAGTTAGTTAATTAGTATAGATCTGTTCTACGGATTCAAAACGTACTGGACAACAAAGTTCTGGACTATAGAATGCTGGAGTAGAGGGTTGTAACCTGTATTAAAATATCAAAGGAAAACAAATGTACAAATTGATGTACAGTAAATGAAATGACATTTTCTGGCATCTTCCCTCTTCCTCCTCAGTCCTGAAGAAGGGTCTTGGCCTGAAATGTTGACTGTTTATTCTTTTGCATAGATTCTGACTGATCTGCTGAGCTTCTCCAGCATTCTGTGTGTGTTGTTTCGGGTTTCCAGCATCTGCAGACTTAATCGTGCTTATAGGGAAAGAACAATTAGGGAAAACTGGAATAAGTATTTCATTTGTAATAATGTTAGATTCTGAACAAAGATAAGAATGTACCAAAGGTGTATCATAAAATAATATACATAGGATCAATTATTGACTACTAGTTATCAGAACAACAATCATTGACTGTGATGGTAATTGTTTGAAACACAAATGAATGAAAGGCGGAGAAGAGTGAAGAGCAAAGACTGCTGATTGAACATGGCCCAAGAAAATAGTATTTGTATAATCACAATATTTCTAAGCCCTGTCCTAACACAGAAAGCCTATCAATGATTTATACAAGTAATTCTAGCATAATTAATGTCTTCAAAAGCACAATCCATGAAACTGCCCTTTGTGCATCAGTGGAATTTGTTTATTATGAAGTGTTTCATGTGTTGGATATTTGAAAAGCTGAGTTGTCTTTCCTCAGTTCACATTGTCCACATCATAATCTTTAACATACTTTTGCCAATCCCCTAATATAGTTTTTCTCATTTTTTTTTATTTGCAGTTTGCGGGTGAGGGGGGGCGATAACGAAAGAATGAGAGAATAGCAAGGAAACGAAAAAGAAGCAAGAGAAATGGTGAGATTTATACATTTATATAGAAAATATATAAAAATTACAAAGGAAAACTGTGTGGCAGATCAATGATATATAGTGAGAGTTTGTTAGAGAAAGGCAGGGAATCAAAAGGAAAATGATAAAGGCGGTTATTACGGGAGAGGTGACGTGGGGGGAAAGGGAGGGGGAGAAAGGGGAGAGGAGGAGAAGGGAGGAGAGAGAAAGAGAGTGTGAGAGTGGATAATAAGCAGTAGGGAACATTGGAAACAAAAGCATAACAGAAACAGTAGGGAAAAACACAAGAAGACTGGGGTGGGGAGAACAACTTGAAAGAAGAAACACAGCCAGCAACAGAATAGGGTTGAAAAGGCATGGTTAGAGATTATTGAAAAAGAACCACTTGGAGGAAGAACTAAAAGTTGGAATAATGTTTCCTTGTAAAAGAAAGTCAATTGTTCAATAAAAGCATATGAACTGGTGGAGGAAAGCCAAGATCAAATGGATATTAGATTGCGCTTCCTACGGTTTGTGGATGATCTGCTTTTTACTGAGTGGTATTCTACTCAAGTGAAACAGCAGCAAAGGTAACAAACCTCATAAAGCTCACTATTCCAGTAGTGTCAACACAGGCATTTTCGTGATAATGTGGAAAATTACCCTACTGTGTCCTCTTGATATATGTAAACAATGGTTAGACAACACTAGGAGTTCACTTTATTATAAGAAGGAAGTGAAAGGTTTATAGAGAGTGCAGAGGAGATTTACTAGATTCAAGAGCATGTCTTATGAAGATCGGTTGAGTGAACTGTGGCTTTTCTCTCTGGTGTGGAGGAGGATGAGAAGTGACTTGATAGAGGTGTACAAGATGAAAAAAGGCATAAACAGAGTTCACACTTCAAAGATCAAAGTAAACTTATTATCAAAATACATATACGAGGGTGATTGATAAGTTCGTGGCCTAAGGTAAAAGGAGCCAATTTTGGAAAACCTAGCACATTTATTTTTCAACATAGATACCTCCTACATTTACACACTTGGTCCAGCGGTCGTGGAGCATATGGATCTTGGATCTCCAGAAAGTGCCCACAGCAGGGGTGATTGATAAGTTCGTGGCCTAAGGTCGAAGGAGATGAGTTATGCGGCTCTCATTACATGCAGATGCAGTTCAACTCTTTGAGTGATTATGCAGAAAGTCTGAGGTTAATAACTCATCAGGGGTGATTGATAAGATCGTGGCCTAAGGTAGAAGGAGATGAGTTATTAACTTCAATCACCCAGAGTTGACCTGCATGTGCATGTAACAAGAGCTGTATACCTCATCTCCTTCTACCTTAGGCCACGAACTTATCAATCACCCCTTCTGTGGACACTTTCTGGAGGTCCAAGATCCGTGTGCTCCACGACCGCTAGACCAAGTTTGTAAATGTAGGAGGGGACTATGTTGAAAAATAAATGTGCTAGGTTTTCTAAAATTGACTCTTTCTACCATAGACCACGAACTTATCAATCACCCCTTGTGGATCACCCATGTACAACCCTGAGATGTGTTCTCTTGAAGGCATAATAATGGAATCAATGAAAGACCACATGCAATATGATAGATAAACAACCAATGAGTGAAAAAACAACAAACTACAACTACAAAAGAAAAAAATATGAAATAAGTAAGCATTAAATATTGAGAACATGAGACAAGAGTCCTTGAAAGTGAGTCCAAAGTTTGTGGGAAGAGTTCAGTGATGGACTGAGTGAAATTCAGTGGCATTATCCTCACTGGTTCAAGAGCCTGATAGTTAAGGGGTAATAATCATTCCTGAATCTGGTGGTGTGAGATCTAAGGTTCCTGTACATTTTTCCTGATGGCAGCAACGAGAAGGCAGCATGGCCTGAGTGGTGAGGGTTCTTGATAATGGATGCTGCTTTCCTGCGGCAGTATTCCTTGTAGATGTGCTCCACAGTGGGGAGGGCTTTACCCATAATGGACTAGGTTGTATCCACTACTATTTGTTGAATTTTCTGTTCAAGGGCATTGATGTTTCCACACCAGGTTGTGATGCAAGTAGTCAATGTACTCTCCACAGTACATCTATTGTCAAATCTTCACAAACTTCAAAGGAAGTAAGGACAGTGCCATGCTTTCTTCATAATTGCATTTACATGGTGGGCTCAGAACAGATCATCTGGAATGATAACACCAAGGAATTTAACATTTGCTGATCCTCTCCATGTCTGATTCCCTGATGACAACTGGCTCATGGACCTCTGGTTTCCTGCTCCTGAAGTCCTTGGTCTTGCTGACGTTAAGTGGAAGGTTGTTGTGGCAACACCCAGCTAGATTTTCAATCCCTCTCTTATATGCTGATTCATCACCAGCTTTCTTTCGGCCAACAACAGTGGTGTTGTCAGTAAACTTAGATATATCATTGAAGCTCACAGTCATATGTATAAATGAAATAGAGCAGGGCGCTAAGCACACAGCATTGTGGTGCACCTGTGCTGATGGAGATTGTGGAGCAGATGTTATTGACCATCTGATCTAATTGGGGTCAGCAAGTGAGGAAATTGCACAATTGCTCAAGGAGGTATTGAACCAAGGTCTTGGAGTAATTAATTAGTTTTGAGGGGATGTTAGTATTGGATGCTGAGCTGTAATTGGCAAAGAATATCCTGATGTAATCATCTTTTCTGTCCGGATGTTCCAAGGTTGCATGAAGAGCCAATGAAACAGCATCTGCTATGGACCTGTTGTGAGGGTTGAGGTTGGATATCAACGGTGTCAGACAGGGTTTGAAATGTATCAACGTCAACTTCTCAAAGCACTTTATCACGGAGAATGTAACTGCTGCTGGACGGTAGTCATTGAGATAGGTTACCACGTTCTTTTTAGGTACCAGTATAATGAAAGCCTGCTTGAAGCAAGTGGGTAGCTCTGACTGCTGAAGCAAGCGGTTAAAGATATCAATGAACAGTCCAGCCAGGTCTTTAGTACCTGGCCAGGTTCCCCAGCTAGGCTGGATGCTCTCCGCTGGTTCACCCTCTTGAAGGATGTTCTCATGTTGGTTATCGGAGACTGAAATCACAGGGTATTTGCGAGCTGTGACATGTTTCTCTAGCCAAAGTGAACATGGAAGGCAAAGCCTTGTCACTTTGTTTCAATTTGTAAGAGCTAATTCAATGCCCTTTCAAGCATCCTTCAGTGATTCAAGTTTAGTCTAGAATTGCCACTTCACCCATGAGGTGGCTTTCCAGAGACCTCTTGTACCTTACTTGGTCGAGAGTCCTGAATGCCTCTGATCTGGTCTCCAGCAAATTGCAAATCTCATGGTCAATCCAAAACTTCAGGTTGGGAAAGACTCTGAATGATTTTGTGGGACACACTCATCTGTGACTACTTTTAAATTGTCCATGACAACCATGGTGTACTCATTCAGATGCTCTAGTGAATCCTTGAACATGACCCAGTCTATCAACTTGAAATAATCACGCAGCTACTCCTCTGCCCCCCACAACCACATCTTTGTGGGCAACCGGCACCTTTTTTCTCAGAGCAGATATAGTCTATATGAGAGGACATTATTTTAAGGTAATTAGAGGAAAGTATAGGGGATTGTCAGTAGTTTTTTTTTAAACACATGTTGAGTGGTGGTTGCATGGAATGTACTACAGGGGTGGTAACTGAAGCCGACACATTAAGGAGATTTAAGAGACTCCAGAATAGGTACATCAATGAAAATCAATGGAGAGGATGTGGGAGGAAAGTGGAGTGGGTTGAAGGTGTCAACACATCTTTGTGGGTTGCAGGGTCTGCACTTTAGTCTACTGTTCTGGATATCACCAGTGTCAGCAGCCTCAGCTTGAAAAGCCATATAAATACCATGGCTACAAGAGTTTGTCAGAAGCTGGTAGTTCTGTAGCAAGAAACTCACCTCATAACACTCCAAAAACCTTTGCAAGCTGCATGGTATGATGCCTGAATGAGTACAGTTCCAATTCTCAAAAGACTTGACACCATCTAGGATAGAGCAGCCCATGAATGACTCCCCACCAATATGCTAAATGTTATTCCTTCTATCACCAGCTCAGAGCAGCTGTAGTGCGCACAGTATACAAAATACACTGTAGTAACTCGTCCCAGTAACTCAAACAACACCTTACAAGTCTGCAACTTCTACCACTAAGGATTGGGACAACTAGCACATAGGAAGACCACTAACTGCAGGTTCAAAGCTGCACTCCATCACTGTCTTTCATCATCATGGGACTTCATCCTTAACAGTTGGACTGCAGCATTTCCACGTCCTGACTCTCCACTGACTTTTCAAGGCCTTTCCAATGATGCCAAAATCCCAGGAAATGAATTGAAAAAAAGAAATACTTCCTAATGAGGGCTTACTTATCAGTATAGTATTTTTATCATTCCAACATCGACGAAAGCATCGTCTCCTAACCTAATAGTTTCTATTCATATTGACACATTTCCAAATGTGTTCTTAATTGAAGTGTTATGGATTTTGTCTCCCCAACATCCCTTCAATCACTATCACTCTCCAGGGATTCAATGGTGCACACTCAATAGCTGAGCCATACATGTGGGTCGGATTGTGAACATCAGCTTTCTGTTCAATCGGGAAGGGTTATCACTAGACATACAAATTATTTCCATCTCAATGTTCAGACTTGACTGACGTGTTCCTGCCCCCACATCTAAACATACCTGTGAAGGAGAGGGACCACGTCTCACTTATCCATATCAGAAGCCCACAGGCATTGTAACAAATTTCAGCAAACAACCTGACCACCGCCTTGACAGATTTGAGCTAAAGGAGCAAATCTGAGGGAATTTAATGATCAACGTGACCCAGTAGTGCAAATCACCTAATCATCAAGGACCTGCAGTCTCCTGACAACCTCTTCACAAAATATGCAGAGTTAAAAGCCACCATTAAATGATTCTGTTCTGCAGGCTGAAACATTTTGTATGCAAGACATACTGTGTGTGCTTTGGTTATATTAACAATGATGGGACAGTCCCTAAGAGATTGTTGGCAGAAACGAATAATGCACAACAGATTACTCATAAGTGGGTAAAATTATGTAGGAATCAAGTTGTGAACAAAACAAGGATGGATGCATTGCCTGAACCTGAGTGTGTAAGTTTATATTTTCCAATATTCAATGAGGTTTGAAGCTTGTGAAAGGTTTGATTCTGTGGTCCCTGAGCTGCAGCTGCAATTGCTGCATATGTTCCTTTAAATATTTAAACACCTAATTTGTGGAATATTTTTATGCATCACATTTTTTTGCTTTTAAATCATTTCTGTTGTTACACTTTACGAGACATTCTGGAACAATAAAATAAAGAGCTAAGAGCCAAAGACTGCTGGGAGAAAAAGTAGTGACAGGACTGCTTCCTGATAGAAGGGTAGTTAAAGCATCAGCACTCAGTATCTATTGTTTGCTATTCAGAATGCGAAGTTAGTTACAAACGAATTTAAAATGTCTTAGCATGAAATTCCTCTGGTTGTTATTAAAGAGAACCTGTCTGAATTGAATGCAAAATGAACCATCAGTAAAAAATGCTTAACTCAAGGTCAATGGGTAAATGTTTGAAGGAATTTATCAATTCCAGTTGAGAAAGAAGATTGGGCAAGATTGAAGCATTAACAACTGGGTTTTGATTCACACAACAGTGACTTGGAGAGACAGTAGAATGGGGACAGAGCCACAGCTGTTTGATGAATTCATTTATGTTTACTCTTTGTGAACTGATCATTATAATGTTGCGCAAGGTTTCAACCTGCCTTTGCTTCACTTTCAGTTATAATGTGTCTTTCAAACTCACATCTTTATTATTCTACTTAAAAGCAGATCATTGTACTGGTGGGTGCAGCCTCACTGTGTAGATGAGAGAATCTTCCCCATGTTCATGCAGACACATGCAGCATTCTGACCTCAGTTAAATCTTAAATTACTGCAGTTCAGTTCTCAATAAAGCCTCTGTAACAGTCTCATAAATAACTTGAAGAAGGTCACCGTGACCCACTGACTGGGTGCAATTGCTTAACAGAACTATGTTCTTACAATCCAGGATCAAACCCGACCCAGATGGAACGGATGTTGGCTGACTGGGAATCGCAACTTGACCTGGCTTGCAGCATGCACAGGCTAAATTGGAAAGCTCATTGACATGGGCCACAGTGAAGACTGAGCTCAAGAACTGAAGTTTTGCTTGTGATAACAATTGGTATTCTGAGGCTGGGTTGACTTTGCTGATGATATGACCATGTTTGATGCAGGGCTGTACTGAACATGTCTACATGAATGCTTCTTGCTGACTTGTGTTGTCTGATGCAGAGAATGATTGCAGTTCCCCTGGCATTTTTCCCTTTGCATAAATTTTTTTCCAAAACTATCCATTTGTGAATGCTTACCAGCATTGGAGAAGTGGTGTGGACTAATAGCCAATGTGCAATAATATCCATTGTGAATGCTTACCAGCTTTGGAGAAGTGGTGTGGACTGATAGCCAATGTTCATGCTATCAACTGGTGCTTGCACAAAGACTAATTAAAGGCTCCCAGATCTGATTAAAATAATGGAAATAAAGAAAGCCAATACCAAGGACTGAATACCAGAATGGATTTTAATCTTTGAACGCACATTGACTGTTATAGCCTGTATGAGTTTGGTTTCCAGTCTGCAGTTTCATGAAACACCTTAATTAGATTACTGTCTTGTAACCATTGCGAGATGTGTGCTGTCCTACAATAAGTAAATCTAGGTTGTATATGAGAGTGATATTGAGAGGTAAATGCTCACACTCAATACTTACAAAAAACTCTTTAAATTGAAGACTCTAGTTATCAGGACAGTGATATCATTGTGATGTAACCACTTAGCTTGTATTTTTTTTAATTAGCAGAAGATATATATTCCTAGAAAAGAATAATTATAAGTTTCTCAGCTGTTAATTAAGCTAAGTGAATATGTTCCATTAGTGAGGATCTAAAATACTTTAGAAATGATATGAGGACAACAGAAGATTACTTCCCTTGCTTGTTTCCAGTATTTGAAGTTCCACATTAATCCCATGGTAAAGCCTTGATCTTTATATTGATTTACTGTATGTAACATGGATAGGCAGTTAATTAGAATCTATATTTCGATCTCATCTATTGTCGTCTATAAGAATTCTTGAAATTGGTTGGGTACTTATGAGTTTGACAGATTCTCTAATGCTACAAATCTTCCACTGTTGACAAAGACTAAGTCAAAATTGCCTAGGGAAACTGAAGCTTACAAATCTTTATGGGTCTCTTTCTTAGGTCTACACATTGGTTCCCTATTACTGCAGGTTCTTCACACTACTGATTGCATACACATCCCTTCACATATGGGGTTCAGTTCTCCTTACACCTGGAGGGCACAAAGTGAACTCTGTAGGCCAGTGCACAGTATCCAGGAAACAGCCGTGATGAAGATACGTCTCTACATTTCTGTTGATGCAAATAAAGTGGTGGGGTGGAACAGAATTGAGTAAATACACAGAGAGCTCAAATGAAAGCAGTCCACAAGAGTAGCCGACAGGAACTCAGACTGGTTTACTAATGAGGCAAAATAACCCGAGTGAGATATGGAATACAAATGTTGAAGGCGGAAAGGCCAGAGGTAGGTGTTGACTTGGGACCAAACAGTCTGCTAATTTCTTCAGCCTAGTTTAACCCCTTGCCTCACGTTCTGCCAAGTTAGCAAGCCACTAACTTCTCAAATCACCCTGCTGAATTGATCCTTTGGAAAGGTAGCTTGGATTTATGACAGATAATTGAATACAATTAGTTACACTTGCTCTACAGCATTGCAGTAGATTGTCGACCCTGCCTCTCTATGGGTGGTCCCCAGTCCATCAGATTATAAATAAGTAATTTCAAATAAGTTCCTGGGGGAGACTTTTTTCCCTTTCTCTTGAACAGACTGTGCTCATCATTATTCCAGTTCTCAAGGTACTCTGTGTTCTAATTTACAATGGCCAGAGGTACTGCACTCTTTTAATCCCAGATCTTCAGATGAGTAATGCCAATTACATACATTTATGCACAACACATAGGATGTTCCACATAAATACTGTATGAGAGCCTCTCCAATTCAATGGAGGATGTGGCAGGAATAGCACTGTCAAAACTTAACTTGGACTGAGGGTCATGACAAAAATGTACTGAAGTCTTTCTAAGTTTTAATAAAGGCCCATTATGTTTTCTGCCTTCCATATAGGTGCGATGTTTGCAATGCTGGTGAATGTTTGTATAGTTCATCCAACAGTAACTCGCCCTTCACAACTCAGTCCTGCAAAGTTTCCATTTTAGGCAGGGTGGAACAGTGATTAAAGAGCAGCTACTTCACAACTCCAGCAGCACTGTTCAATCTTCACCTCTGGAACTGCCTGCGTGGAGTTAGCACCCTCTACTTGTGTGATATAGGTGTTCCCAGGTGCTCTGCTTTCCTCCCACATCCCGTACGGGATCGTACTATGAATAAACTGTAACCTGTGCTTTGTATATTAGTGAGTGCTTTCACCTGGGTTGAATGAATGGGAGTGTGAGGAGAGCAATTTGGAATTAATGTAAATGGGTGCTTCATCTCAGCCTATTTCTCATAGTCTCAAGTGATGATAGAAGTATCAGCATGGAACAGACCCTTCTACCAACCTGGCCAACCAAGGTGTGCTAATTCCATTTTCCGATGTTTGACCCATCCCCAGCTAAACCTTTTCTATCCATGTATACCCGTTCATAGTTATTTTAAATATTGTAATTGTCCCTGCCTCCAGAGCTTTCTTCAGAAGCTGGTTCCACATACCCACCACCCTCTGTGTTAAAAAGCTGCCCTTCAAGTCCCCTTTAAATCTCTCCCTTCTCAATTTAAGCCTATGTCTTCTAGTCTTGGACTCCCCACCTCTGGGAAAAAGCTGGTGACCATCCACCACATCTGTGTCTCACAATCTGTTAAACCTCCAATATGTCACACCATAGTCTTCTATGCTTTAGGGAAAAATATTCAGTCCCAGTAACATCCTCATGAATCTTTTTTGCACCCTTTCCAGCTTCTGTGCTTTGTAAGGATTGGGTGGATATTCACAATAGTTTAAGCAGGTACAGATGGATTATAGATTTCCTTTGGAGCCTGACTTGGTGTCCATAATCTGACACTCCTGATTATTCAGTGGATGATACAATATACCAGACATTAGGTTGGTCCAAGTGACCAGTACATCAGCTGACTCTTGCTTCTTATGTGGCCATTCAGTGGCTGGCATTACGTCTGCACTCTGGGAGGAGTCTAATTTCTTCCCCTCCCCTTCCTGCAGACATCTCAGAAAGCCAAAGACATCTGGATTAATCAAATTCACAAAGGATTTATTGTTTTCAGCTTGTGTTTTCTTCACTTCTAGACAGTAATCAATAAAAATATGTGACAATAAACAAAAATTTTCAACAAGCAGTAATTTGGAAGAGAATCTGGGTAAAGCAGCATACATGTCCTCAATGGCATGAGCTTCAATTTTTCTAACATCTTGTAACCACTACCTTCTTCCCCCTTCTCATTTTGTCAATCCATATATCACTAGCTACCATAATATCTTTCGCCTCTCCTTCCTTCTCGATCTGCCCATTTCTCTCACTGGTTTCACTCCTCACCTCCTTCCTTTTATTCTGTGGTCGATGATCTTCCCCTATTCGGTTCTATCTTCTTCAGCCTTCTGTCACTTCCACTTACCACCTCTCAGCTTTTCAATTCATTCTCGCTCTTCAAAGTTCAAAATAAATTTGTTATCAAAGTGCCCACATATTTGTCACCACCTATGACTCTGAACTTCATTTCCTGGTGGGCAATCACAAAACAAACAATAGAATCAATGGAAAACTGCACACAAACAGCCAATGTAAAAGAGACAACAAAGGGTGTAAAAACAAAATGAAAAAGTAAGCAGTGTCCACGGTTGGCACAACATTGTGGGCCGAAGGGCCTGCAATGTGCTGTAGATTTTCTATGTTCTATGTTATATGTAACAATAATAGATAAATAAGTAATAAGTAATACTGAGAATAGGAATTGTAGATTCCTTGAAAGTGAGTCCACATCACCTCCCTCTTCTCCTCCCCATACATGCCTATCACCACTCCTCACCTGAATCTCCTCATTGCCTGCCAGGTCTTACTCCATCCTTCTCCCCACCTTTTAACACTGGCTATCTCCCCCTTTCTTTCCAGTCCTAAGGAAGGGGCCTGACTCAAAACATCGCCTGTCCATTTCTCTTCATTCATGCTGCCTGATTCGTTGAATTCATCCAGCTTTTTCATGTAAATAAAAACATTATTAATGACTAACAAATGATCACTGATTAATAGAACATTAGTGGTTTCCAGGCTACACAACTCGTGAACTTTCTTCTGAAGGAAACAACAGGTCCAGAAGAATAATGGAAGAAGGTAACTTCACTCGAAGGCCATTGCCATTGCGGAGAAAGGACTGTGCTTCCAGGTGCTAATTAAAATAGAATCCAAGGCTGAAAGAGAGGAATGATTCCATCAAAACACGATTTTCATATGTCACTCAGCACAGGCCACCTCAATGAGTGGTTACCCCTCAAGTGTTAAAACATTACAAGCAGTGTTCAAGTCATCAAACCCAACTGTGGACCTGAGATGGGTTCAGTTTAGAAATCAGTCACTAGCACAATGAAGTCCAAATCAATATGATATGCTCAACTTTGGGAAGCTATCTGAAATGTTTGAAAAAGGGAGACCAAATCACAGAATTCAACTGTTAACCGTGCAATGAATCACTTCAGTTCTATGAATGATTGAAAGATCCTTTTGAATTGAGTTCTTGGTTATTAAACTCTAACTGGCAATTATTTCAGGCCCATTTAAAGTAAGTTGTAGTGTTCAAATCATAACAGCAGTTTGAAACAGTCAATTAAATGGCACAAAACATAAAACACATTACAGTATATAACAATCTATTAATTCAAGAGAATATTAGATTGGTAGAGATATTGCAAGCATAAGTTATTTTCTGAGAAGCTGTGTGGTATAATTTTTATTACAAATTTCTTATTAGTTTTTACTGTGCATCTTTAAAATAATATTGTTCAACAGTCAAAAGTCTAAAACATGATCTGATATTCTGTTGATTCTCGTGAATGCGTGATAGATCCATTGGAGATATCAAGCAATTTGAGTAGTTGATGTGATTAAAATAAAGTTTTAATGCTTGTAGTTCTGAACTTGGAAGTTACAACCTTCCTAAATAAATAGGACCAAAGCAAATAATTTTAGGAGTGCACATTAATCATTGTAATTTCCAAAGAATGAAGTGTGATCTCATTGAAACCTATTGAATGGTGAAAGGCCTTGATAGAGTGTATGTGGAGAGGATGGTTCCTATGATGAGAGAGTCTGACCAAAGGATACAGCCTCAGAATAAGAGGTGTCCTTTTAGAATGGAGATAAGGAGGAATTTCTTTCGCCAGGGAGTGGTGAATCTGTGGAATTCTTTGCCACAGGCAGCTGTGGAGGGCAAATCTTTTTGTATATTTAAGGCAAAGATTGATAGATTCTTGATTGGTCAGGGCATGAAGGGATATTGGGAGAAGGCAGGAGATTGGGGTGAGAGGAAAATTGAATCAGCCATGATGAATTGGCAGAGCAAACTTGATGGATCAAAGTGGCTTAATTCTGCTCTTATATCTTATGATCTTTTTTATTCCTTTCTTTATCTTGCTTTAGCTTGAAGCCATGCTAGTTTTAATGAAAGATTTACAGCATCTTACAAGACCTTAGGATGAGAAGAGAAATAAATTGCACCCGTCTTCAAAGTGTTCCACTGTCCCATTGCTTATTGGCAGCTTCTGTCCAGATTAGTACTTGAAGAACAATCATACGACAAGATCTCAGAGTATGACTTGATCCCATGAATTCATCTTGCACCAGAAGAAATTAACTTAGAAATGAAGGTGAGCAAGTCAGCAATACAAATTGTCAGTGTGTATAGTATCCTGTGGTGAAAAGCAGTAGTAAGGATGAAACTAGATGATTGGTGTGCATCACAGCAGAGCTGAGACTGGCGAATCTCAGGCTACCCAACATGACATCAAACTCAGACAGGGCAGTACCCAAAGCTATAAGAAATGTTTGCAAAATTGCAACTTCTTGTACCTACTTTGGAATAGTATCAAAGCTGGGATATTCAACAAAATGTGTTTATAATCTGTATGCTTTGTTATGATTGTATTATTAGTCATCTTTTAAACTGCTACTGTTTACCTATGTGCTGATTGATATACTGTACTGTACAAACTACCTATCCTTACACTAAAAGGAGTGTACAAATCCCAACATCTGAACATTTAGCACCAATACTGACAGCACAATGATAACCACTCTATCTGTAGAGAGAAAAAAAGCAATTGACATTTATCAGAGTTCAGAACATGCCAAAACATTTTCCATCTCTTTGAAATAGAGTCTCGATTATACGAAGCCCAGCTACTAATCTGTTGTGAACTTTACCACAGGAACCTTTATCTGCTCGCCAGAGGGAGAAGGGGGAGAGTGCTTGATACCTCTGTGCTCTGGCATCTTGGGCTCAGTACACCAGACCACTGAAGGGTTGGCAAGACTCTGAATTCCATTAAAACAACATTGAAATGTTAATTTCTTCACCACTCTGAGACAGGGATCATTTGGAGATTGATGGTGAGGGAGGGTTGGACGAGGAATGGAGTCATGAAGATCATGATACTCAATGTGGAACATGGACAGAGCGTATGAAACTATGAATGGTATATCACTAGAAAGGTCACATTCCAAGAGATTCCTCCTGACCAGACTTATCTTGTTCAATGAAATATCTGATTAACTACATCAGGTTTATCTACAAATCCTAGAGAGGGAAAAAGATTTAATACAGACACCAACTCAACCCAACAACATTTATAAGACTCAATTAGATGTCAATTTGACCAATGCAGAATTTATGGACTATTACCTCCCATAAAAAAGATGCAATCAACTAAACCACATCTAAATCTTCACATTTTCCACAAACTCTAGCATTTGAATAATATGCTATTAAATAAGGAAGTCAATGGGAGGATTATGTAAATGCATTCAAAGTAAATTCTTGCTTAAAATCTAGCTCAGACTGCTATGGTGACCCTCCTTCACTTCAGTTTAATTTGTAGTCAGACCCAGTATTGAAAAAAAAACTCTTGGTTAATGAGTTTCACCAATTGATTATATCATATATTTCCAGCATAACCTTTCTTAGCCTCAAAAATGACTGAAAAAGTAAATTATTAAACCATTGCTTAGGTTATAAACCCCTGTTAGATTTTTTTTACTGGAAAGTGGAAATTGAAAAAGGCGAAGTATAATTACATTTCTTCTCAAAAGTCAAAAGATAAATTTGAAGTTATATTGTAGTGTACAATGGCCAAAGAGGGAATTTTTGTATTTAAGCACCTGTGTGTTGGTTGGTTAGCAAGGAAAATAATTATAAGTATCAAACAGAAACCAAATACACCTGTCTGTCATTTTACTTGAGGTAAGAGAACTAACTAATAAACCAGCTTTGGGGACTGCAAATGCTCACAGTGCGTTAACGTTCTACATATGAACTCACCTTGGATGACAGGTGAAGGCAGCTTGAAGATCCGGATTCATCTGGTGAGTGCGGTTAAAGACCTGCTTGTGGCACAGGGCATTAGCAGTGATTCCAAAGACTTGGGATGTACTAAGTGTTAACCAATATTGCTAACAATAAACCCCTAATTTGTGCAGGAACCCTTCATGTGTCTCTTTATTGAATACCTTGGTGGCATCTCTTGACTAGTTATTCGAAGGCAAGCAGTTGTCACAAGGGATATTACTGTAGGAGTTTTGATGTGGAAGTGTTGCTTCTAGGTAATAACACCAGTCCCTTCCCCAGCCCCCTACTGCCTGGTTCTGCCTCAGATCATCTACTTTGCCTGTTACTGCAGGGGCAATGTGGCTCTGATCATTAAAGCTCGCTTTAATCTGTCCCTCTACTTCTCTATCCCTTTCTCCCCCTTTGAGATCCTTATTATGTTTGTATGTTCCCACCTCTCCTTTATGATTCTCTATTCAAGCTCCAAACCAGTTTTTGCACCAATGTGTTCCTCATATCTTTCCTGTATTCCCAGTATCAGCAGTAAACAACACCTTTGCTTTTTGAGTCTCTATCTCTCACTAATAAGGTCTATCGTTCATGTTCTCCCACATCACTCATTTATAATAGAACTTTCAAACTACCTCTGTGCTGAATTCAGGAGAATACTTGCTTTTGTTGGTTCCGTCTTCGTGAAACCTGGCAAATATCCCTGGATGGCTTTGGTAATTCCAGCAATCAGAGCTACTGGTGTTCAACCACCTAAACTTAAGCCCAGGTGTCAGATCAGTGCCCCTGGACATTGTTAAAGTTCATATTTTAAAGTTTATGTCAGCCTGCTAATTAAAGGGCAACGTAAGTGATTTAACTTAATCATAAATTAATGATTTCTTTCATATTTTCAAAAACTGTTATTTTCATTTTTTTTCAATTCTAATAAATTTTGAATATCTCTAAATGTCAGAAGTCTTAAAGCCATTTAAAAATTAACAACAGTTTTAACAAGAGGGATAATTACCAACCCTCTTTCCCTTACCCTGCTCAGTGTTAATCATTGTGTTCAAGAGAAGTGCTTTGGGAAAACTTTGTGTGGTAAAGTTTGATAGATGTTAGGTCAAGATGATGAACAAAGTCTCTCTGATCCCTTCACATGGACTTTCTAATTTGGACCTGATGGGCTTTCTAACAAAGCAAGTTGAGAAAAATGCCTGTCAAAGCTCATCATGGAGGTGCAGGGGTGTGGTGGTAACTTGGACCAGTGTGCAAAGTCTGAAAAGCTGATCATCCTGAAACCTTGTTGACAGATAACCTTGGAGATTAACCACGTCGGACCCAACTACTCCACTATATTAGTCACTGCACCTCATATCACCCTCACCTTCCCTTTCTTAAATCCAAGAGGAAGAGGCAGGAGTTGGATTTGATTAAGTTAAATTAGTTTATTGCTAGAAACACCAGAGTGCAATTAAATTTCATATAGCTTACGGAGTAAGCAATATACATGGTAATAAGCACAATAATAAATACAGCAATGAATGCCAAGCAAGATCAAGTTTATTGTCATTCAACTATATACATGTATACAGCCAAGTGAAACAATGTTCCTCTTATTATCATTATCATTATCATTATGTGCGGTGTCGCATGACATAGTCTTTTGACCATGAATGTTCTTGACAAATTTTTCTGCAGAATTTGTATGCCATTGCATTCTTCTGGGCCATGACTTTACAAGATGGGTAGCCCCAGATATTATCTATACTCTTCAGAGATTGTCTGCCTGTCGTCAGTGGTTGCATAACCAGGACTTGTGGTATGCACCAACTGCTCATATGGCCATCCACCACTTGCACCCATGGCTTCACAAGGTGCACAACACAGTATATGTAACTCACACACAACACATGAAGTAATATTACCATAAATAAACAAACAAATCATAAAATATATTCTAGAAGCTTGATATTTAGCATAAGGAATATTTACCCCACAAGTTAAAAAGAAAATAGTATAACACTACTGGGGCTTCATAAATGATGAGACCTGGGTGGTGGCAGTGAGTTTAGTAGTTTTACAGCCTGGGGGAAGAAGCTGTTTCCCATACCACCAGCCCTTGCCCTAATGTCTGGTGGTGGGGGCGGGGGGGTGCATCAAGGAGATTGTGGGACAGATGGGGGGGATCCTTGTAAACGCTAAGCACCCTGTGTATGCATTGCTCCTGATAAATATCTCACATAAATGATAGAGAGACACTGATGATCCTCTCAGCAGGCCTTTGTAGATTTTTGTGGTCAGATGCCTTGCAATTCCCATATCAGATGGTGATACAGCTGGTCACCTGTAAAAATTGATTACAGTAGGGGGTGGGGGGGGTAGCCTCACACACCTCAATCTCCTCAGGAAGTATAGATACTGTTGTGCTTTCTTGACTAAAGAGGTGGTGATGTTGAGGGACCAGCTGATATTGTCCATTATGAGCTCAACCAGGAAATTGAAGCTCCTAACTCTCTCCATAGATCAGCCATTTATGTGCAATGAGGAGTGGTCAGCCTGCACCTTCCTAGAGTCCACAATCATCTCTTTAGTTTTGTCCACATTGAAACTCAAGTTGTTAGACTTCACTTTGTACGCCGTCTCATTATCGTTGATGAGGCTGACCACTGATGTGAAATCAGCAAACCTGATGATTCGTTTTGAGCTGGATCTAGCAATACAGTCATGTAAACAGAAACTGGCTGTGCACACAGCCCTGGAGCTAGGGATGTTGCTGCCAACACAGTTTGACTGCTGTCTATAAAATTTGCTTATGTTTATTTCACTCAGACTCAACATACCATTTCTCTTTGTTGATCTACTGCCTGTACATGATCCAGTGTCCAATCCAGGGAGGACTTCAGCCCCTCGTCTCTGAGCTGAAGCCATGATCTTCAGTTCCTACTCTATTCTCAGTCTGCTTGCCACCAACCCAGAACCCTGCCCTGTTACTCCGGAAAATGAACAATCTCACAAGCTGATCCTAAATTAAGCTTTCAATATCATGACAAAGATTTTTAGTTTCAGACATCAGCTGCTGAGAGATAATTTTTGTTATCTCTCCCATTGCTGCTTTCCATTTTCAATAAACTTGTTGCCATCAAATATTGTGCTTACGGTATACTCAGTTATTCTCAGTACCACTCAGACACCATTCTCAGAAACCTATGTTGATGTCCAATACCCATAGGCCTACGTATTGAAATGTTGTTCCTCATGAAATCCCTCCATAGTGTTGCCATTTCTGACCTACTTTACCTCCACCATCTGTCCAACCATCCAACAAACCCATTTTCTTGCATCTCTAGAATCCTGTGCATTGGCCCCTCTTTCCTCTCCACCACTGGTGAACATACCTTTTTGTGTCAATGCCCAACCTTTGGAATTCCACCCCAAAATATTTCTGCCTTCTCGCTATCATGGAGGCTGAATTTCTGCAGTAAAGTATGATGGTTGCTGGGGCAACAGTGATGCACAAAGCTGCTCTGATATTTTTTTCTTTCCCTTCATATAGGCTTTCAATTTGAACAAAACCAACTGAGGAAAATGTTACAAAAACTGTCAGAGCTAAATAAAATAAGTATACAACACAGACCAATGGCCGCCAAAATTAAATACAAATCAAATCAACAAAAATGTTCTCTCTGAATTAATTGCTTTTCCCCAAATTTAGACACTAACCATATATGACACTCTAATCAATGTATCATAAATGCTATCTTTAATCCATAAACCTAATCTTAATTCCTTAAGTCAATAAAATGAAGTACTATCGGCCATCAAACTTATACAATATTTCTTTGTGTTGTCATTATACTGCAATCTAGCCTCACACTTGGGATGAAAGCACTCTTTGACCTTCTGCTGGTGTCTTTTCCAAATTAGATTGGACTGAGGTCCTGGCCAGCTACTAAAGAATATCAGACTCAAGAGAAACAAGAGGCTGCAGATGTTAAAATCTGCAGCAACAAACAATCTGCCAGAAGGACCCTGTCGGTCAAGCAGTATCTATGGGGGGAAGAGGAATTGTCAACATTCTAGCTGGAAATCCTGCGTCTGGACTACAGGTGGAGAGGGGAGATGGCTAGTATATAGAGAAGAGCAGAAATAGTGAGATAGGAGCTAGTGAGTGATAGCGGGACCTAGGATGGAGTAGAGGATGATGGGCAGATGAAGGGTGTTTGAAAGTAAGAGATGGAGGTAGGTGAATGATATTTGGAGGTGGAGGTAAAAGTAAAGGCGATTGGAGCCAAGTAGGGAGTGGGAAGGGTTAGGTTGGTGACAGGCAGGAGGATGATAAGCAGGAACACAGAGACTGCCACTGCTGGAATCTGATATAAAAGAAAGTAAATACGACCCAATAGGAGAGTGATGAAAGGCAGAACCGGACAGGGGGAAGGTGAAGGCAGTGAGTAAAATGTGTGGGTTGTAGGAGAATGGAACCACTAGGGAGGAGAGGGAATGAAAATTGAAGGAGGCTCGGAAAAAGAAAGAGGGATGAGTCACACTAGAAGTGACATGAAATTGGTAAATGCAGTGTTAATACCATTATGATTATCTCTGTGTACTGTGTGGGTACAATGTTGTAGAATGATCTTCCAAGGCTGGATCGAAGACACAATGCGGGTGCTGGGTAATGGGAACTCTACCTTTCCTCTGCACTTCATCATTCTTGCTCTGGATTCCTTAATTCAAACCCAGTAGAACAATATTCTATCTTTTAGAAAGATCTCTGAGAC
This sequence comes from Mobula hypostoma, assembly GCF_963921235.1. Classification (NCBI taxonomy): domain Eukaryota; kingdom Metazoa; phylum Chordata; class Chondrichthyes; order Myliobatiformes; family Myliobatidae; genus Mobula; species Mobula hypostoma. The sequence continues at coordinate 85,671,764 of NC_086103.1, read as the reverse complement.
TAATTATATGTGTGTGTGTATACCAGCGTGTGTACGTGTGAGTGTGAATATGAGTGTATGTGAGAGTGTGTGGGTGTGTGTGTGAGTGTGAGTATGAGTGTGTGAGTGTGAGTATGTGTGTGTGCATGTAAGTTTGAGTGTGAATACGAGTGTGTGAGTGTATGTGCGTGTATGCGTTTGCATGTATGTGTGTGTAGCAAGAATAATGCAGACTTGTTTGCTCTGGTGCAGGTTTACAATGCTGACGGCTAATTAAGTTGTAAAGTTTTCTTGAGCTAATCAGTGTATTTGTGTTGTATTCTTTTTTACAGAATCAAATAGATGGGAACATGATCATGCAATGAATGAGGTCGGTGTGGTTCTGTGATTGATAGCTTGAATATCCAAGCAAGTAATTCTCAAAATGCCCTCACACGTTTGAGTGCCATATATGTTGGTATTTTTATGCTGTTTTGACTTCGTTACCTAGGTTACATTTAACCCTGCCATTTCTGTTCAGCAAACTTAACATGAAAATTAACGAGATATTTTTATGCACTGTCCAAAGTGGTTGTCACAATATTTTCAGTGGATTTAAATATGGTTAGATGAGAGAAAGTGAAAGAAAGAAATAGAAAAAGTAGAGGTGCTGTCCTGCCTTCGTTGTGATGACGCTCATGTGCTGGTCCCAGGACAGCCCCTTTGATATAATATCGCACTCAACACTTCAAACACAATTCTAGGCATGCCATAACTTTCATGAGATGTTAACCACTGTTTGAATTGAAACATGCATTTAAAAAGATGCACCACATTCACAAATTACATTGCAACAATAGAATAAGTTTTATTTTTCATTTCTGGGATCATAATTAAAACTTTTAAGACGAACTGACAGACAGTAACTGAGCTTAGGCATAGTTATTCTTGAAGTAATTCATTGTCTTGTAATGTGGCAACACCTAGCTGTAGCAGCTTGCTGAGAATGGGATGAGATTCTTTTATGACCCTGCTTGTAAAGTAAGGAAGCATCTTTGCTAGTAAAACATGTGATGAGAGTTAGTTATTTCAACGCTGACCTCCAATGCTACCTGTGTGATGTTTGCAAATTCGCACTGTGATAGTGTGGGTTTGGTCCAGATGCTCTGGTGCTCTTCCACATCCCAAAAATGTGCTGGGTTGGCCTCTGTAGATTGCTCCCTGTACGGTTGGGCATTAGGTGTATCAGAATGAAGGTGATGGGCATGTGTGAACAGCCTGGACTATGGGGAGATAGGTAGGGGAATGGAATTGATGGGAACACTGTGAGAATTATTTGGATTCAATTGGTCAATGGCCTCTTTGTGTATTATGAGAAAATATGAAAATAAGAAAGTATAAGAAATCTACATGAAGCACAACAGCAACTCACCAAGCCTCCTTTATGCCTGTCAATTCTTTATTCTTGATCCCTCAGGCAAAAAAAAGTATCAGATATCTAAGGACACCACCCCAAGTTCCTCCCTAGGTCACATGCCAACCTACAGCCCTGCATCATTGCTGGGTCAAGGTCTTGGAACATTCATCCTGAATACATCATAGAGTGTCTTCACACTTGGACTGCAAAACTTTAAGTGGTAACCAAACACATGCCCCTTAGGGGCACACAGGTCAGGACAATTGCAGGAAACTCCCTGATACACTGGACTATCCCCAGGGCCACCCACTAAGACCAACATCAATCATTATTGGAAGGTCATCAAACAGTGAAAGATACGCTTTGGCTTGCCTCAAACTTTTTGGTCTTCCAGCGCAGTGAGTTGTCTACACAGGAATGCTACAGGCTGACACATTCCAGGCTGCACTACAGCTTGGTGCAGTCAACACAAAGGCTCTGTCCAGAGAGATGCTCTGCTATTTAACATGGAGGAGATGAATCAAATGGGGAAGTCCCTCAAACATTGAAAGGGTGTACCACCCCAGGGGGCCCGATGAGTTGCAATAGTGCTATGTTTAACAAGATTTAATGCTACTAAATGATTTGACAAAATGACTCTAAGCTTTTTGCACTGTATCTTTCTTTTTGCTTATATATATATGTTTGATGAAAAAGGTTTAGTTTTGAAATAAAAAAAACAATGCAAGAACAAAAACAGAATACTGGAAGAATAATGGGTCAAGCAATATTCTGAAGACAAAAGGTGTAAGTGCATATTTTTGTAAACTGAAATGTTGATTTACAACTTCTGCCATCAAAGTTCAAAGTAAATTTTATTATCAAAGCACATATACAGTATGTCACCATATACTAACCTGAGATTCATTTTTCTGTGGGCATAATCAGCAAATCGATAGAATAATAATTTTAAAAGGATCAATGAAAGCTCAGCCAGACTGCAGAAGACCACAAACTGTGCAAATATAAGGACATAAGAACATAAGAAACAGGAGCAGGAGTAGGCCATCTGACCCGTCGAGCCTGCTCCACCATTCAATAAGATCATGGCTGCTCTGGCCATGGACTCATCTCCACCTATCTGTCTTTTCCCCATAACCCTTAATTTCCCCTACTATACAAAAATCTATCCTACCTTGTCTTAAATATTATTTACTGATGTATCCTCCACTGCATCACTAGGCAGAGATTTCCACAGGGTCACCACCCTTTGGGAAAAGCAGTGCCTCCTTATCTTTGTCCTACATCTACTATCACGAATCTTGAGGCTATGTCCCCCAGTTCTAGACTCACCTATCAGTGGAAACAATTTTCCTGCCTCTATTTTATATCCTGCCTCTATTTTATATCTGTTTATAATTTTATATGTTTCTATAAGATCAAATGCAAATATAAACAAATAGTAATAAGTAACAAGAATGTAAGATAATGAGATAAAGAGTCTTTAAAGTGAGATCATTGGTTGTGGAAACATCCCAATGGATGGGCAAGTGAATGTAGTTATTAGATTAGATTAGATTAGGTTATGAGGACACACAGTCCTCTTTTATTGTCATTTAGTAACGCATGCATTAAGAAATGATACAATGTTCCTCCGATTTGATATCACAGAAACACAAGACAGAACAAGACTGAAAAACTGACAAAAGCCACATAATTATAACATATAGTTACAACAGTGCAAGCAACACCGTATCTTGATGAAGATCAGGCCATGGGTATGGTAAAAAAAAGTTCCAAGTCTCTCGAAAGCCATTATCTCACGCAGACAGAAGAAGGAAGAAAACTCTCCCTGCCATGCTTCCAGCACCACAATCTTGCCGATGCAGCATCCTGGAAGCAACCGACCACAGTCCGACTCTGAGTCGTCCGAAAACTTTGAGCCTCCGACCAGCTCTCCGACACTGAGCTCCAAGCACCATCTCTGCCCAGCGCTTCGACTCCAGCCCTGGCTGCCAGCAACAGGCAAAGTCGAGGATTTGGGGCCTACCCTCCGGAGATTCTCAATTGCATAGTAGCAGTGGCAGCGAACCGGGCATTTCAGAAATTTCTCCAGATGTTCCTTCGTGATTCTCATGTCTGTCTCCATCAAATCAGAATTGTGCACGGCCCCCTATTTAACAAATATAATATCATTTCACCGGAGAGGCCGGGCATGCTGTGTCGCATCGCCATCTTCTCCTCCCGCCTAGTTATCCCCTTTTGTTCAAGAGCCTGATAGTTGAGGGATAGTAACTGTTCTTGAACCTAGTGTTGCAAATCTTGAAGCTCCTGTATCTTCTACCTGATGGCAGCAGCGAGAAAAGAGCATGGCCTGGGTGGTGAGGGTCTCTGATGATGGATGCTTCTTTCCTACGACAGCATTTCATGAAGATATGCTCAGTGGTTGGAAGTACTTTACACGTCATGTGCTGAGCTGAATCCATTATCTTTTGTAGGATTTTTTCGTTCAAAGATATCACGGATGCTCTTTGACCTGCTGAGTTCCTCCAGCACTCTGTTTATTTTTCCAGATTACAGTATCTGCTGTCTCTTATGCTTCAAATAAAAGCAGGCCTTGCCTGTGACACACATGAAGTCTCTTGAAGACTTGATATCGTACTTACAAGTATGGTGCTAAAATGTGAATGGATTGCTGCAACTTTGACAACTAGTTTCAGAAAGTTTTAACACAGATTTGTTGTTTTTGTATATTATGCCTCTCTTAATACAGCCAAGATTCTATATGCTTTTGGGATGACTCTATTATGATAAGAATGTACAGTACAGGAGCCTAAAAGTCTTTTCTAATTCTGACACTATACTGAAACATAACAAGGCACTTTTATTAAATAAACACATGCCAATATAACTCAGGTACATGGGAATTATATGTTACATGAAAATTAATCACTTTCCCTGTTTGTCAGCTTGACTCAGACAGACACTCACCTCAGAGGCAGATGGTCTTGGAATCAAGCCCTGTTTCAGAACTTTAGTAAATTATTTAGGCAAATACTTCAGGGATTGCTACATTGCCAAACTGCCATTCTTAGCATGAGATGTTAAATGCCTGTATATTACACCTTGGGGTACAATTGAGCGAGTTCTCCCTGAACTCTAACCATTCCCATAACCAATCACTTGTTCTATTCATTTACATTACCCGTTGCAAAAACAGTGACATCATTTGCTTACACAACAACACAGAGAGTAATTTGCTGCAAATGTCATGTTCTTAACACCCCGAGATATGTGATAAGTACTGTATGAAAACAAGTTCATTTTATTTTCTCAATTGTGGCAAATAACCAAAGCATTCACACTGTTACATTCTGGCTGATGTCATGCTGTTAGATGTAGACACATTTGTCAGGCTGTTTACCTTCCTGAATATGTTTATGAAAAACACACACATCATCGCTTCACTTCTGCATGATATTTTGACAAGAATGGTGTAGAGAGGATTTTTATGTTTATTATTTTTTTTCAAACACAGAATAAATTAATTACTTATTGAGAGTTCCATTTTTTTTTCGATTCCAGAGTTCTCAATCCCACTTTAAGTTTTAGATCCAGACTTCTGCTCTTAACCACAGACTGATGGTTAACTCTACCACACACTGTGATAGCAATACCAGCTGGGGGGGTGGGGGGGTGGAGGGGGAGGAGGTGGAATATCTCACCTTTAGGTCCTAAATTGGTTGAAGAATGGTGAGTCATTGCCTCTACAGTTTCTCTCCAAAGTCTTGGGTTTCTGAAGATGGATAAGGTCAACCAAAACACAACCAAATGATCCCAGCTGAAAGTATAACTTCATCAGATTTTATTGACTGTGGCAATCTTGAAGAAACTTTCCAAGGCACTTTGACAAGATGGCAGAGAACCATGAAACAATATCCTCCGAGTTTCGAACACATGTGGGTCACACCCTCCTTCTTGACAGTTAAAACAACAAAAAAAATGGCAGAGGGCTTCCTTGTGCCAGGATTTCACTAGCATTTCCTCTGAGGAGGGCAGCCTGCTTCTGCCCCAGACAAGGTAGCTATTTTGATTGCAAAACACACAAAATGCTGGAGGCACTCAGAGTCAGAATCAGAATCAGGTTTATTATCACCAGCATGTGACGTGAAATTTGTTAACTTAGCAGCAGCAGTTCAATGCAATACATAATCTAGCAGAGAGAGAGAGAGAAAAAAATAAATAAAATAAAACATAATAAATAAACAAGTAAATCAATTATGTATATTGAATAGATTTTTTCAAAATGTGCAAAAACAGAAATACTGTATATTAAAAAAAGAGAGGTAATGTCCAAAGCTTCAATGTCCTTTTAGGAATCGGATGGCAGAGGGGAAGAAGCTGTTCCTGGATTGCTGAGTGTGTGCCTTCAGGCTTCTGTATCTCCTACCTGATGGTAATAGTGAGAAAAGGGCATGTTCTGGGTGCTGGAGGTCCTTAACAATGGATGCTGCCTTTCTGAGACACCGCTCCCCAAAGATGTCCTGGATACTTTGTAAGTTAGTGCTCAAGATGGAGCTGACTAGATTTACAACCTTCTGCTGCTCCTTTTGGTCCTGTGCAGTAGCCCCTCCATACGAGACAGTGATGCAGCCTGTCAGAATGCTCTCCACGGTACAACTATAGAAGTTTTTGAGCATCTGACATTTGAGGATGAGACCTATCATCAGTACAGATCCTGATGAAGGGTCTTGGCCCAAAGCATCTAGTGTTCATTTCCCTCCACAGATGCTACCTGACTTGCTGAGTTCCCCAAGTATTTTTGTATGTGTTGCTCAAGAGTTCCTGCACCTGCAGAATCTCTTGTGTTTATTAGTTGTGGTTGGGCTGATGATAGCTCACTTTCCTTGCTTGTGTGGGTTTCAGAGTACTGGAGGCTGGTTCACCATGGAAAGGAGCAGCTCCTCATGTTGGTTTAGGTGGCAAATGGGGCAAGGGTTGGTGAGAGGGTACAACCCTCCTCTCAAGTTACAAACAAGTGAAAATCTGCAGATGCTGGAAAACCGAGCAACACATACAAAATGCTGGAGGAACTCAGCAGGCCAGGCAGCATTTATGGAAAAAAATACAGTTGACATTTCGGGCCGAAACACTTTGGCAGGACTAGAGAGAGAAAAAAGCTGAGGAGTAGATTTGAAAGGTGAGGGAAGAGAAGAGAGAAAACACCTGGTGATAGGTGAAATTTGGAGGGGGAGGGATGAGGTAAAGAGCTGAGAAGTTGATTGGTGAAAGAGACAGAAGGCCATGGAAGAAAGAAAAAGTGTGAAGGAGCACCAAAGGGAGGCAATGTGTAGGCAAGGAGATAACATGAGAGAGGGACAAGGGGATGGGAAATGGTGAAGGAGGCTGAGGCATCCCTGGAAGTTTGAGAACTTTCGACAGTAGAGGAGGCCATGGATAGACATCTTGGAATGGGAATGGGAAACAGAATTAAAATGGATGGCCACTGGGAGATCCCGCTTGTTCTGGCGGTCGGAGCGTAGGTGCTCGGCAAAACGGTCTCCCAATCTATGTTGGGTCGCACCAATGTATAGGAGGCCACACCGGGAGTACCAAACACAGTAAATGACCCCAACAGACTCACAGGTGAAGTGTCGCCTCACCTGGAAGGACTGTTTAGGGCCCTGAATGGTGGTGAGGGAGGAGGTGTAGGGGCAGATGTAGCATTTGTTCCGCTTACATGGATAAGTACCATGAGGGAGATCAGTGGGGAGGGGTGAATGGACAAAGAAGTTCTGTTGGGATCACAGAAAGCAGAAAGTGGTGGGGGAGGGGATGTACTTGGTGGTGGGATCCCATTGGAGGTGGCAGAAATTTCGGAGATGCTTAGTGATGGAATCCTGTTGGAATCAAGTTATATCTTAGTCAACATCCTGACCTGACACAGAGCAGCATGTGACATGGAAGTGGAGCAACCAAGCCATGTTCAAAGTTGCAGGCAAGACTTGCTGACTCAATTGTATTGATAGTCAACTTGTTCCCACAAATAAACAGTGTATGTATATTTACATACATACTACAAACGTAAATGAAAGCTGAGTTTATTGTCATATGCACAAGAACATGTATGCACAGGGGCAATGAAAAACTTCCTTGCAGCAGCATCACAGGCATATAGCATCAGAGACACAGCATTCACTAGAAAAATATAAATTAAATATACATTATATAAAATTATATAAGAAAGAGCACTATTAGTACAACAAAGTGTATTGCAATACAAAATGGTCAGAGTATTGTTATAGTAAAGTAGTGATTATTTGCAGTAAGTGATTTAGTTTCAAACAGAGTTAAGCAGAGAAAGGCAGAGCCAGCTAATGCTGAGAGGGAGCTCACAGCAGCACACTCCTGAGAATATATAGGCAGTGAAAACTAAGTGACATCTGCAGACTGGCTCCAAATTACTCTTTACCCATTAGAAAATACAAGAAAACCCTCAGGTGAGCTCCCTGAGCACAAGTTAAAATCATTAATTTACCACTGAAAATAATTTGAGTGGAGAATGAATTGGGACTAGCCAGGGTCATGCAATGTCAATTGCAAATTTGGACTATTATTCCAAAATTTTAGCTTGATTATCATTTGGAGCTTGGGGAAACTTTGCTTAGAAGCTTTATCTGCAATTATTCATTTTCATTTTACAAAAGAACAAGCTTTTATACACTGATCTTTAAGTTGAAGAGTTCTTCACATAATGGGCACTGGGAGGTGTTGATCACATTGCAGATTGTTCATGGTACACTGGAGGATATAGGCTTGCAGGGCTAAATCTCTTTCTAATTCAATTGTTAGGCAGCTGTTCATTAATGACAAATATCAACATAAAGCTTCCTTTATTTCACTCAAGGCTGGCTGCTTGCTTTAACAGTATGTGCTAGAGAGTTAGGATGGTAAACTATTTTTTGTAGAATTCATAATATTTTGCTAGACCAAGGAAAGACAAGTGCATTGATTGAAGAGAAAGGGAAATGTGAGATAAAGGGGAATAAAAAAAGAGGAAAGCAAAATCTCTTCACTGAAGTCTCAGATATTATTGGCAGATGGAATTTAATGCAGATAAATGAGAGGTTTTGTGCTTCGGTAGGACCAACCAGGGTAGACCTTACACAGCGAATGGTAGGGCACTGAGGAATGTGGTTTAAAAAAAAAGGGATCTGGGAATACAGATCCATAATTCATTGAAAGTGGCATCACAGGTAGACAGGGTCGTAAAGAAAGCTTTTAGTACATTGGCATTCATAGATCAAAGTATTGAGTACAGGAGATGGGATGTTATATTAAAGTTTTAAAAGATGTTAGTGAGGCCAATTTTGGAGAGTTGTGTGCAGTTTTGGTCACCTATCTGCATGTAAATAAGGTTGAAAGAGTAGAGAGAGAATGAAAAGGAAGCTGTTGGATCTGGAGGGCCTGTGTTATAAAGAAAGATTGAATATGTTAGAACTGTATTCTTTAGAACATAGAAGATTGAGAGAAGACTTGATAGAAGTATACTAAATTATGATGGGTATAGATAGGGTAAATGCAAGCAAGCTTCTTCCATGGAGATTAGGTGGGATTACAGCCAGAAATCATGGTTTAAGGGTGAAAAGAAAAGATTTTAAGGGGAATATGAGGGGAAACATCTTCACTCAGAGGGTGGTGAGAATGTGGAATGAGCTGCTAGCACTAGTGCAGCATGCAAGCTTGATTTCAACACTTAAGAATAGTTTGGATAGGTTTGTGGATGGTAGGCGTATGGAGGGTTATGGTCCTGGTGCAGGTTGGATGGGAGTAGGCAATTTAAATATTTTCAGCATGGACCATTTGAACCAAAGGGCCTGTTTCTGTGCTGTACTTCTCTGTGACACTATGACATGATAATGCAAAGATTAGGTCAGCCCAAGATGATGAACAGGTCCTGTTTTCACAAATACTCATTAGTCCATTTTGTCCATAACTCAATAGTTACCACACTTCTGCAGTATTGCAATGGTATCAAAAGTACACAATTCAAATAAAAAATAACAATTATACAAGCAGAGAGAGGGGGAAAAACTAGTTCTGCCAAACATAGGAATGAATAGACATTGGCATTTCAGCCTTTTGCATATATTATGCAAGTTCTTTTACATGGAGAGAACGCCCATAAGTGAGCCGCACTTAACTCAGGAACAGCCGGTACAAGTCCGCAAATTTTAAGCTTCACTCTAAGAAGAGAATGTCTCTGTTCTTTCAGATGAAACTTGGAAGCATTAAAGATAGAGTTGCATTTTTATGACACCTTTTATTACCAGTAAAGATAGTCTTCACTCTCCAGGGCGCAGGCCTAGGCAAGGTTGTATGGAAGACCAGCAGTTACCCATGCTGCAAGTCTCCCCTCTCCATGACACCAGTGTTGTCCAAGGGAAGGGCATTAGCACCCATACAGCTTGGCACCAGTGTCATAGCAGAGCAATGTGTGATTAAGTGCCTTGCTCAAGTACACAACACGTTCCCTCGGCTGGGGCTCAAACTCACGACCTTCAGATAGCTAGTCCAATGCCTTAACCACTTGGCCACGTGCCCACACAATCAGTGCATATCCCAAAATACTTCACAGCCATGAAGTGCTTCTTGCATGACTATGGTTTGTCACCATTGTCATGTATAAACCAGGCAGCCCATTTGTCTAAAATAGGATTCCAAATAAGAGCAATGCAACAACAATAATATGTTTTAGAATGACTAATCAACATGAATACTGGCCAACTAATTTCCTTTTATCAAAAATAATGCCTTAAGATCTTATACATCGACCTGCAAGAGCTAATTAAGTTTCAATTCAGCATTATGTCCACAGAATAGCATATCCCCAAGAGCAACCTTTCCTCAGTACTGAACTGGGTGTCAGTCCAGTGATCTACAGTGGGGCTTCTGAACCAGAGATAAGACAACTGCATATTGAGCCATCGCTGACTGCTCCAAATGTTATGTTATTCTTTTTCTGGGAATTAGCCTGATGTTCCCTTTCTTAAAACATCATGCATTTCAGCAGTGTAAGGAATCTTGAAACATCTCAGTAAAGAGTACACCACAGCCTCATGTTATCAAGAAATTAAATAAAGTATACACCAAACCAAAAGCTCACATAGCTGTCTCAGTTCCTCTTAGGAGATTTCTCTTCCCATTAGTTTGATGTGGACCTAACCCAGCTACCAGAAGTTGAAAAAGCAAGATTCCATACTCTGAGTTACACCAGTATGGTTTGGATGAAATACTGACCCACTGCTTATTTTGGCCCTGTTAGACTCCTATTGATGAGGTTAGTAAAAGGTTGTGGCTTATCAGTAAAGGGAGGAAAAAAAACAAACAGCTTGCAAATTATTACTGCACTGGTAAAATCTACGGCACATTTGACATATCTTTACAACTAACATACTGGTTTCAGTGACTTAGATACTATCAGTGGGAGCTGACAATCCCAATAATGAGTTGTTTATGGGTGGAACTTGTACAGTCTGTTCCAAACGGCTTGTACTCTGTCTCACTCCCATTCAGTTATTATCCCTCCTCCCATCTTTATCTCCCTTGACATAGTTCCAGCACAGAGTTAATAGGTCTGACAAATCTCCCTCAATGTGCTACTCAGTGCATTTGCTGCGCAGTTTCTATTCACCCAGCAGAAGCAATGCTCATTTTTTTGATGGAGAGTGTGCATGAGAGGAGCGTGAGGGGTGGGAGTAGTTGAAGGATCATGGGAGGAGCGTGAGGGGTGGGAGTTGGTTAAGGATCATGGGAGGAGCGTGAGGGGTGGGAGTTGGTGAAGGATCTTGGGAGGAGCGTGAGGGGTGGGAGTAGGTGAAGGATCATGGGAGGAGCGTGAGGGGTGAGAGTTGGTGAAGGATCATGGGAGGAGCATGAGGGGTGGGAGTAGGTGAAGGAACATGGGAGGAGCATGAGGGGTGGGAGTAGGTGAAGGATCATGGGAGGAGCGTGAGGGGTGGGAGTTGATGAAGGATCATGGGAGGAGCGTGAGGGGTGGGAGATGGTGAAAGAACATGGGAGGAGCGTGAGGGGTGGGAGTTGGTGAAGGATTATGGGAGGAGCGTGAGGGGTGGGAGTTGGTGAAGGATTATGGGAGGAGCGTGAGGGGTGGGAGTAGGTGAAGGATCATGGTTTTCACTAAACTATTTAGAAGTTGATAGCAATAGATGAGAAATTGGATTATTATTATTAAAAAATCCATCTGGTGCTTTTGATGTGCATAAACAGGAGACACAAGAGACAGAAGATGCTTGAATCTGGAGCCACATACACATTAGAAGGTCTCAACTGGTCAGGCAATGTCTGAGGAATTAAGTGGACAGTCACTATTTCAGGTTGAAACCCTTCATTGGTTGAGGATGAAGAGGAAGGGAGGTCTTTTGCAGGTACTCAAAACACTGCCTGTTCATTTCCCTCCACAAATGTGGCCTGGCCTGCTAAATGCCAATGTTATTTTGTGCATTAGCTTGATTAATTAGTTTATTATGGTAACTTGAAGTAAGAAACAGTGAAAAACTTTGTTGTTCATGCCATTCATACAGATGATTTCATCACATTAACACATTAAGGAAGCACAAGGGAAAACGATAACATAATACAGAATGAAGAGTTACAGTTCCAGCAAACGTGTAGCGTTGGCAGACAATATGGTGCAATGCTATAATAAGGTAGATTGTGAGGACAAGAGCTCATCTTAATGTGCAAGAGGATTGTAACAGTGGGATAGATTGTCCTTTTGATAACCCAGAGTAAACAGAGCAGCATGTCACACAGAAGTTTGGAAGCCACATGTCAATGAAAGTATCTGTGCATATATCCAGTAAAACGCCCTGTTGCAGTAGAGCAATGCAATTTGACTTTGCTTTATTTTTTTCTCCCTTTTCTCTGATCAGCAATTTCAATTAGAACCAGTTGTGTTTTCATACTTGAGGCCAATGCCACAAGATATTGCAAAGAATCTGATCAGAATTATCATACATGGAGTATGATAATTGCCAGCAGACAAAAGAGACTTCCATCTCATCAGACTGTAATTTGAACTGAGGTCCCAGAGGCTGCATCTAACACACTGCACCACTCAGTTCAGCTTTAACCATTTCTGCTGGAAGAGCTTCTGCAATTTTATACCTTCAAGAACCGGTGTTTTGCCAAAATGTATTTGCAAATCCTAAAACATTTAAGCTTCTTTATAAGTCATTAATAACACAAAAAGAGCTTAGGATATATTGTTCCTGGTTCCTGTCTTATCCCCGCCCCCGAATTTCATTTTGCATCATTGACCATATGACCATAGTATACTAGAGCAGAATTAGCTATTGAGCACATCAATGTTATATCTACAGGAGGTGGGAGAGAGGGGTGCAAGGCGAATAGGTAATCACGTATTGCTATTGTTGTTTCTCTCCACGACTTGTAACATATCAGGCAGAAACCTTGCAGTTTGTTTATCATTTGTCTTTTTTTTATGAGGCCAAGTTGCCAGCTTGACATTCAACCCAGCATGAATGGAAAGTGTGCAAGCAGCCGGCCAGATTCAAACCCAGGACCACTTAACTCGAAGACCGGTGCAGACGCCACTACACCACCAGCCAGTACAATCAGGATGTAGTGACACAACTTTTATTTAAACAGAATCTCATACACCAGATCTTCCCGTCAACTATCTGGCTCTTGAACCAACCTGCACAAACCTCATTAATACCTCAGCAAAACAACACTATGACTATTTTGCATTATAATGGATTGAGTTCTTTCTTATAAATAGTGTGTATCATTTATGTATAGTTGATGTTATCTTTGAGGATGTTTTCCATCTAATACTATGTCATTGCACCTGTACATACATGTACTTGTGTTAGGCAATAATTGACTTTGAGTTTGACATAATCCATTTTCCCAGTTGCCATATTGAGTTCCACATGAACAGGGAGTGGGAAAATTGGGTTTACAGTTCTTTCAAGGATATTGACAGATGGTGGACAGCAAATAGATGCAACTATTCTTCGGAATACTGATTGTCTTAATTAAACAACACTTCATAGATATCATTCATCATGATTCCATTGTGATCCAGCCATTCTACAGTTGCATCTACCTCTCTATTCAACCCCAGGACTAAGTACCCAGTCACAAGTCCCGAGATTCTGATGAGGAAGTAATATTGGGAAGCTTATTGGTTGCCGAAGTTCCCTGGTCTTATTTAGGTTATTTGCGACAGAAGACTCATTTTTCTAAGCAACTGTTCTATCAAGGTTTCCTGTCCTCTGCTGGACAGCAGCACAAACTGCATTGCTCCTCCAACAATTCATTCCTGGGTATGGATGGTTGTTTATTCTGTAATTTGTTGCATCACCATGACTCACAAGGTTAATTCTCTCTGGAATACAGCATGTCTCTTCAGTATACATGTGCTTCTAGAATAAAAGTTTCACAAGCTCAAGGGTTCCAACTATAAGTTAATTTTGCATATCAATTTAGTACTTGCATCAGTCCATTTATGTGTAGAGACCTGATACAAGTCAGAAAAAGAATGAGGAAGTTGGAGAAGTTGCCAGTGAGATGACAAGTAAGAAGAAGCCTGTGTGAACAATTATACTGCAAACATTTATGAAGGAGTAGGTTCAAGCCAGAAATAGATAGTGTTGTAATGGCAAGAAGGTTTGCAAACATTTGGGGCTGGTTGATTGCATTGATTTATATACAAAAGTAAAGCTTGATGGGCTAATGATGTTCTCATGTTTCTATTCTTGATGCATTGCACTTTTTGAAGGTCAGATACAGTGTGTGTTGCCTTTAAGATTCCTCATTCATGATTCATGAATTACCAGCGTTGATTAGAGTCAAAGTAAAATACTGCACAGAAACAAGCCCATCAGTCCATCAAGTTTCCATTAGCCACTCATTTACACTAATTCTACTTTAGTGTAATTTTCTATTTTGCTCACATTCTTATTAACTCCCCCTAGATTCTACCACTCATCCACGCACTGTGACCAATTAACCTCCAAAACAACTCTTTGTGATATAGGAGAAAACCAGAGCACTTGGAGGAAACCCGCTCAGACACAGAAAAGCATGCAGACTCCACGCAGACACCACCTGAGGTCAGGATTGAACCTGGGCAACTCTATCAACTGTGCCATTGCATTTCCACCCCCCCCCCACTTGTGACTAGTAGGAAGTTGTGATGTGAAAGCTGGGTGCAGTACTCTTTCCTTGTCCTTCTTGCCTTGCTCTGAACATTCCTGCATCTCAAAGGCAGATCTGACAGGATGCAAATGATTCTCCTTCCTTCCCTTTGTGCTGAATCAAATGGCTATGAGACAATCTTATGGAAGTTGAGGACAGTGAAATAACTTTTTAAAATGCCAGAGGAAATTATTATCATTAATATAACTAGTCCAATGTTTAAAATACTATAAAAAAACACCAAGAATATTTTCAGTTATTTCATCACAGAGCTAATTTTTCCTTTACTTTTACATATGATAGAAGAGGGAAGACTTTCTGAAACACAATCACATGACGGCGCTCTCCAGAAACAGCAACGTGATGCAGAATGATCCACTTCAGATGACCCTTACTTATCTTCAAATTAATCAGAACATGCCGCAAGAACTAAGAATTCCTTCCATACCTCATAATAGTTTGTGCTTGAAATGTCCACCCATATCGCTGATTCACGTGGTCAAACACAGATGCCAGGATTTGATGCTGGATTCAATTATCTACTGAGTGGCTGTCTATATAAATCCACATCTATAAACATGAGAGTGACTGTAAGGTCAGCACTCAAAAACAAAAGTATCAGTTACGTTCTGCATCATGATCGTTAACTGTGATGGCACACCTACCCAACATCAGTCTGATTCAACCAACTAAAAACAAATTACAAAATTTGTCAGCATTTCATTGTGAACATCTGCTTCACATTAAATAAGGAATTGTCCTATAATCTTAAACATAATGAAGGAACATTGTTTGTACAGCTATTGGAGCCACTAATTCATCTCTCTCTGTCACTTGAGATCATAAAGTTGCTCGTTATGGCAGTCTAGTTGGAGATACACTATCTCTCCTGTGGGGCTATCACAGCTTTCTGCACAAGGCACCCTTGAATGTCAAATGTTGTTCACAGTTCCTGGTCGGATCATTTCCTTAATGTACCTTACTTCACTGTCACAAAGCAATAAATATGCTTTCATATCCCAATGTCTTAAAGCATCACATGTGATTTGTGGTTTGAACAGAGTTAAATGTAACAGTCCATATAGACAGTCATTGTCACTTCAGCACTTGGAGTTTGCTCTGCTATTCTAGACATTAAGTCCATACCTACTTTAGTTCTATCTTCTTTTATTTCCTCATCAACAAAAACCTACACTGATGTTCAAAGTTCCAATTGATTCAGCATCTGCAAACTTTCCATGGATCATCCTGTAGCAGGAGGCCATTCAGCCTATTATATCTATACCAGCTCACGGATTAGAGTCACAAGAACTTTTTAGAATTTGATGTGAAAAGCTGAATATGATGAATCCTATCTAAAATAACTCATGATGAGAAATCGTGATGTATTGTGGGAGTTACGAAAAGTGTTGATTAAAGATAATGGCTTTCAAGGTTGTCATAGTTTCAGAAAACTACAGCACAAAAATAGACCCCGTGGCCCATCTAATCCATGCCAAACCTAGTCCCACTGACCTGCACCCAGATCAAAGCCTTCCATAGCCCTGCCATCCATGTTCCTATCCAAACACCTCTTAAATGTGAAACCAAAGTCCCATCTACCACTTGTGCTGACAGTTCACTTCACATTTTCACCAACGTTTGTCAAGAAGTTTCCTCTCATGTTCCCCTTAAATATTTCACCTTTCACTCTTAACCCATGTGGTCTCCCAAACCTCAGTGGAAAAAGCCTGTTTGCATTTGCACTATCTATACCCCTCATAATTTTGTATACCACTATCAAATCTGCCCTCAATTTTCTACGTTCTGGGGAATGAAGTTCTAACCTCTTTAATCTTTCCTTGTAACTCAAGTTCTCCAGACCCAGCAATATCCTTATAAATTTTCTTTGCATTTTTTCAATCAGATTTACATTTTTACTGTAGTTAATGACTAAAACTGCAAACAATATTGCAAATTAGGTTTCACCAACATCTTATACAAATTTAACATAACATTCTAACTCCTGTACTGAATACTTTGCTTTATGAAGGCTAATGAGCCAAAAGCTTTCTTTACAACTCTCTATATCTTTGACGCTACTTTCAATGAATTATGGAACTAAATTATCAGATCCTTACTCCCCAGTGCACTACCGCTCATTGTGCAAGACCTACCTTGGTTTGTTCTCCCAAAATGCACCACCTCACACTTGTCTGCATTAAATTCCATCTGCCATTTTACAGCTAATATCTCTAGCTGGCCCAGATCCCACTATAAGCTCTGATAATCTTCCCTGCTGTCCGCTACACCCCCAATCTTGGTGTGATCTGCAGTATTGCTGATCTAGTTAACCACATCATCATCCAGATTATTGATATAAATGACAAACAACGATGGACCCAGCACTAATCCCTGCGTCACTCCACTAGTCACAGGCCTCCAGTCAGAGAGACAACCATCTACTAACACTCTCTGGTTTCTCCCACAAAGTCAATGTCTATTCAATTTACTGCTACATCTTGAATGCCAAGCAACTGAATCTTCTTGACCAGCCTCCCATGCAGGACCATGTCACATGCTTTGCTGAAGTCCATGAAGGCAACATCCATTGCCTTTCCCTCACTAACTTTCCTGATAACTTCCTTGAAAAACTCAGTAAGATTGGTTAGACACAACCTGCCATGCAAAAACCATAGTACCTTTAATCAATCCCTGTCTATTCAAATATCTGGTCCCTTAGATTATTTTCCAAAAACTTTCCCAACACTGATGTCAGGCTTACCGCCCTCTAATTTCCTGCGTTTTTTTCTTAGAACCTTTCTTAAATCGCGGAACAATATTAGCTATCCTCCAATTCTCCTGTACCTTCCCTGTCACTAAGGATGATTTAAATATCTCTGCTAGGGTCCCGGAAATTACTCACTTGTCTGAGGGAACATATTGTCAGGTCCTGGGGATTTATCCACCCCGATTTGCCTCAGGATAGCAAATCCTCCTCCTTTCTAATCTGTACAGGGTCCATAGAGTTGAATTCGCTTTGCCTCACTTCTATAGACACTGTGTCTGTCTCCAGTGTAAATACAGATGGAAAAGTTGTATTTAAGATCTCCCCCATTTGTTTTGTCACTTCATTTGGATTACCATTCTGACCTTCCAGGGGACAAATTTTGTCCCTTGGAATCCTTTTGCTCTTCACATATCAGTAGAATCCTTCAGGGTTCTCCTCCACCTTGTCTGCTATAGCAACCTCATTTCTTCTTTTAGCTTTCCTGATTTCTTGCTTAAATGTTCTCTTGCATTTCTTATACTCCATAAGCATCTCATTTAGTTCCTATTGTCCTATACATGCTATACACCCTCTTGTTTTTCTCAAACGGCCTCAATATCTCTCAAAACCCAAGGAATGGCACGGATCTGTACTCCGCTAATTATAAAGAAGGAAACAATTAATAAACTGAGAAAAACGACCTACAGTTTTTTGCCTTCTCTCACTATAGTCTCTCCTCAATGAAGCCTTAGAGAGCTGAAGTCTCAATTCCCACTCTAAACATTGTCTACTCCAACAAAGGCCACTCTCTTTGCCCCTGCCATGTTTTTATTTGCCCTGGCTAATGAATCCCAATTTCTAATTGGCCAAAAACCCCGCAAAGCTCTGCTTTTTAATGCATACTTGCCGATGTTTAAGAGTCTCATCTTCTACCCCTCCCTATCTCTGATGGCCGCTATTCAAATGTCAAAACTCCCATGAAGCTCTGCTTTTTAATACACACTTGCCAAGCTGTGTGTTATCTCTTCTCTCACTCCCAATCTCAGAAAGGTAGAGTCAAAAACAGCAAATGATGGAAATACAAAATAAAAACAGAAAATGCTGGAAATACTAAGCAGGTTCACAGCTTCCATGCATAGCTGCTGCCTAACCTGTTGATGTTTTCCAGAATTTTCTGCTTTTAGACCAACGAGACTGGTTTTGAGATAGCTTGCAAGTGACTGCAGGGGCATGGTAGGGAAGTACAAACGTTTTGTGGGAACCACACTAGAGTCCTAATTAATTATGTTTTCATAAAGATTTGACTGAATTGAAGAACATTGTGCAGAACACTGGCAGAATTCTCTGCTTCTTTTCAGTAAGTAGTAAAGAGTTTAACATCTGTTTCATTCACCAGAGCTGGTAAACATGTTCAGCATTGCAGTACCCCATAATTACCTCCTGAAGTGCCAGCCTGAGGCGTGTGTCACTGAGGTGCCATATGAGCTTATTACAACTAAGGCAATACAGTCTAAAATCATAGAACACACTGTAGGTGCTTGGGAATCAAGATGGCTATATAGCTCTCATATTCCTCCTGTAAAAAGAAGCAGGTAGAATCTTCAACCCTTAAACTGAATAATTACCAATTGGTTGGTACTCTCCCAACTTCTCCTTCCTAAAATTTAATATCAGTTCCTTGGTCTTGCTGATATGGAGTGCAGGTTTATTATTGTGACACCACTCAAACATCTGATGGATTTTGCTTCTGTACCCCTCCTCATTGCCATCAGAGATTCTGCCAACAAGTGGCATCGTTGGTAAATTAAGTATGGCATTTGAGCTGTGCATAGCCACACAGTCACGAGCGTAGAAGGAACAGAGAAGTGGACGAAGCACACATCCTTAAACACATCCTATATTGGCAGCAAGGCAGTATCAGTAACCTGCACTGACTTGTCACTCGATAAGAAAGTCAAGAACCATTTGCAGAGGGAGGTACAAAGACACATAGTTCAAAGCTTGTTGATTAGGACAGTGGGGTTGATGGTGTTGAAACCCAAACAGCAGCCTGATGTAGGTATTGCTATTGTCCAGATGGTCCAAAGGTGAGTGGAGAGACAGTGAGTGTGTGTCTGTTGTAGACCTGTTGTGGAGGGGGTTCAGGGTACTTGCTCAGGCAGGAGTTAATTCTACCCATGACTAATCTTTCAAAGCATTCTATCACTCTAAATTGCTCTCAGGTGACAGTTGTTGAGGTAGCTCTGCCTGTTCTTCTTGGACACCAGTATGATTGCTGACCATTTGAAGCAGGTGGGGAAACTCCAAATGTAGCAGTGAGAAGCTGAAGATGTCCTTGAACACTCCAGCCAGTTAGTCAGTGCGGTTTTTCAGTATCCTGTCAGGTACACCATTGCTCTGTAAAGAAGGGTATTCTAATATCAGACACATAGATGCCACACTTTGAATAAAAATGTTGTTGCTAAAGTTCTGATTAAATCTTTGGCTTCTTACTGTAAACTTGTGCCCTCTAGTTCTTGATTTCCCAACCTAGGGGAAACAACTGAGTCCATTCACACTATCTATGTACCGCATAATTTTATATACCTCCAAAAGATTACCTCTCTGTTTCCTGTGCTTAAGGAATAAAATCCCATTTTGTTCAACCTCCCCCTGTAACTCCCTCAACTCCTGGAAATATCCATGTAAATCTTTTTCTTTGATTTTTTTTCCGTTTAATAGTTTTCTTTTAGCGGGGCAAACAAAAGTGAACACAATACCTCAAGGCTGGCCTCACCAGCACCTTCTGCAACCAAGCCATAACCTCCCAACTTTTATACTCAATAGCCTGAGTCCTGAAGGCCATTGTACCAAATTCCTTTCTACCTGTGACTCCACTTTCAGGTGAACCATGAACTGGTACTCCAAGTATAACCTTCTAGGGCAGCCTGCTATGTGGAAGCTTATCAAAGGCCATTTAAACCAGGCCTACTGCACTGATCTCATCAACTTTCTTGGTCACATCATCAAAAAACTCAACCAAATTTATGAGCCATGATTTCACATGCACAAAGTGTTGCTGATTACCCCTAATCAACTCCTGTCTTTCCAGGTGTATGTATATCCTCAGAATCCTTTCCAGTAACTTATCTACTACAAATGTCAGATGTTAAAAGCTTTATCTTTGCCACACCTTTTTGTAAATGTTGTAAAGCCACAACATTCACAAACCTGCAGTCGACTAGCATCTCAACTGTGGCTAACATTGATTAAAATATCTAAGCCAGGACTCCTACAATTTCTTATCTAGCTTCTTGCAGTGTTCTTGGATATATTTTGTCTTCCCTGGAGATGTGCCTACTCTCATATCTTTTAAGACATCCAGCTCTAATGAAAACTATCTGCAAGACCTCCCCATTTGCCTTTCCTAGTTCTGAAGCCTTCATGATTTTGTTCATGGTAAAACAAAGGGCCATTAATCTACAAGGAGCTTGATTTTCTCTAGTCCAAATCCAAATTTCTCTGGATTTTCCTGAATCTTCTCTGCCAACGCTATTTCATGGCCCTTTTTGCCCTCCTGATTTCCTGGAGGAACTTGCTTGATATCAACAGACTGTACCTGATCCATGCCTTCTCCATTTTCCTGGATGGGCCCTGAATATCCCTCGTCATTGATGGTTTCCTATTTCTCCCAGCCTTGCCCTTCACTCTAACAGGAACATGCAAAGCTGAACTCTCATTATCTCACTTTTAAAAGCCTCCCACATGTCTGGAGTTCTCTGCCCGTAAACAACCTACTCTAATCAATGTCTACAACCTCTTGTCTTATTATATCAAAATTCACTTTGCCTAATTTAAAAATTCAGCATAAGGGCAACTCTTTTCCCTTTCCATAGCAATTTTAAAACTAATACATTTATGGTCACTGGTCCTTTATGGTCCCTCATTATCACCACAGTCACATGTCCTACCCTATTACCAAAGAGTAGGAGAAGCTATGTCCTCTCCCTAGTGGAACTCTCTCTCTTGCCCAAGGAAACTTTCTGAATGCACTTAACAAACTTCACTTAGTTAGCTTTGTGCAAAAATACGGTACAGTAAACATGGGCTTGGTAGGCTGGAGTCTTGTTTCTGTACTGTATAGTTCCATGACTCCAGTGAAGCACTATATTGAAGCTGATGCTGTCACTCTGAATTACAGTCAGCTTTTTCTATACTCTCAACATAATATGAATTGATTTACAATATACTTGCCTTTTTCATGCTATTTACTGGCATGTACATCCTGATTGGATCTTGTCTCTAGTGTAGAGAACTGCCTGACTTTCTCAAACATTGAACCCCATCTGTTACAAATGGAATGTTATGATTTGTGTGATGAACACCAAGTGTTAGTTTAGAACAAAGATAGCCCAACTCTGTACTAACATCTACCAACCTATTTTAATGGTATTACACTTTAAAATGATTTTACAAGACACAAGTGTTCCTCACAGCTCCCAAGAGCCATTCAGGTCAAAGTTGCAGTTTCTCACAGTCTCGGATGGGGCATTCAATAGGCTTCAATAGGTACATTTAATGTCAGAAAAATGTATACAATATACATCCTGAAATTCTTCCATAACTCTGAATATTCTCTTATTTGCCTTCTTTTAATCCAATTTAGATAGTTTCATTCTCCCACACTTTTAAGTGTCCATTTAAGCTATGTTGTTTCATAGCTCACTGCAAGCACCCTCAATGGTCACAGCAGCTTCCTGCTTTTTGCAAACCAACTGCTGCAGTGCTGCCAGGTTTAACAAGATACAGGAGGATACAGGATTAGAATAAGTATACTGATGTGAAAAGGTTTTTAAAATACGCAGTACGATGGAGCAGAGGGCATTTCTACTGGTCTAGAATTAGTAGATAGAACATTAACTTTAAGGTGAAAGACCTTTCTAAAAGAAAATAAGGTTTTGAGATTGCAGTTTGCACTATTGTAGCAATTAATAAATTAAACATGATGCTAAATTAAAATGTGGGGATTAAAGTGATATGGAGGCAAGATCTAGGATTAAGATAGCAGACACAAGAAACAAACTGTTAGAGGAACTCTGCAAGTCAGACAACATCTGTGGAAGAAAAGGAAACATTTGACCAACTATCGGTTGGTCCTCCAGCAGCTTGTTTGCTTTCTGCTTCTGATGTCAGCAACTGCTATCTCTTGTGGTTCAATGAAGATAAATGCTAATGGAGATAGATAACTATTAAAATGGTAGAGTATTCTTTTTTTCTGATATAACTTCTATGTAATTCAAAACTTGCAAAATCCCATTGAATTTATGCCGACCATCAAACCCTCATTCACACTAATCTGACTATAATCCCATTCTGATCCATGTATTTATCACATGTACATTGAGACATGCAGTGAAATGTGTTTCCTCTCTGTCACTCAACCACCCACAACCCATTCACATACACAGATCTCCAGGCCTCCAACGTGGCCTGGACTAGCAGGATCAGAATCAGATTTAATATCACCAGCATATGTCATGAAATTTGTTCACTTTATGGCAGCAGTACAATGAAATACATGATAAATAAATATAGAGAAAAGGCTGAATTACATTATGTATATATAGACATATTTAATTTATATTAAATAGTTAAGATAAACTAAGTAGTGCAAAAAACAGAAATAGTAAGGTAGTGAGATAGTGTTCATGGGTTCAATGTCCATTTTGAAATCAGATGGCAGAGGGGAAGAAGCTGTTCCTGAATTGCTGAGTGTGTCCCTTTGGGCTTCTATACCTCCTTCCTGACACCGGATGATTGGAGGGAGGCGAATGTTGAAGAATGTTAAAGAAAATTGAAGGATGTTGTCCCCTTGTTCAAAAAGGGTAGTAGGGATTGTCCGGGTAGTGATAGCCCAGTGAGCCTTACGTCTATGGTGGGAAAGCTGTTGGAAAAGATTCTTAGAGATAGGATCTCTGGGCAGTTAGAGAATCATGGTCTGATCAGGGACAGCCAGCATGGCTTTGTGAAGGGCAGATCATGTCTAAAAAGCCTGATAGAGTTCTTTGAGGAAGTGACCAGGCATATAAATGAGGGTAGTGCAGTGGATGTGATCTACATGGATTTTAGTAAGGCACTTGGCAAGGTTCCACACAGTAGGCTTATTCAGAAAGTCAGAAGGCATGGGATCCAGGGAAGTTTGGCCAAGTGGATTCAGAATTGGCTTGCCTGCAGAAAGCAGAGGGTCGTGGTGGAGGGAGTACATTCAGATTGGAGGGTTGTGACTAGTGGTGTCCCACAAGGATCGGCTCTGGGACCTCTACTTTTCGTGATTGAATGGTGGAGCAGACTCAATGGGCCAAATGGCCTACCTCTGCTTCTATATCTTATGGTCTAAAAGGCATATAATAGAATCCCCTACCATGGGAAATAACTTTGCTATATCTAATCTGTTCAAGCCTTTTAATATTCAGAATGTTTCTATGAGATTCCACCCCCCCACCATTCTCCTGAACTCCAGGTGTTACGTACCCCGTAACTGGGTTGCCAAACCAGCAGAAATGGATCACTCAGTTGGAGTCTGGAGTACTAGAACTAAGAAAGTTTTATTAAAGAAATAAGCAACACAGTAATCGAAAGGATAATAAATGCAACAGTTCAGCAATGATAACCACTCATGTGCACAGAATTAAGATAACAGCATCAATCAAGCTCTATCGTTGTCTAGGGGTAAATGACCAAATTTCAAAGTGACTCAAAGTTCAGTTCGCAGTAATCGTTGCCATGGCGATGGACAACGTGGGGGAAGAGAGAGATAGAACAGGAACAACTGATCATTCAGAACGGCTTCACTCACAGACCAGCGAGATGGCTCACAAGCAGCTTTTGGGCGGGTCCTTGGTGATGTCACCTGAGGTCACCGACTGTGACCCCTCCTCCAGATGCGGTCGATCCTCTGCAGTGAACCCGGCACCCAGGCAAGGGCGGACACACACCGGGTTCCCGCTGATCATACCTTTCCACCCTGGCCGTTGTCCGATACTTCTCACCCACTCGTGAGAGGCGCACCGCTTCCAGGGTCTCGTTACCTCGGGTGGCGTGTGTGTGTCCTGCCTTAGCGAACCGGTCCCTTTTTATCCCCCTGCTGGGGTATCGCCTGTCCATCACTTCAAACAGTTCAGGGTTCAAAGAGGGGAGCCGCTCCAGACAGCTCTCCCTCCCACATCCCTTCATTACACATCTCCAGACGCTGCTCCATTGTTCCTTATCTCTCCTTCCCCTGAGGGCAGGTGGCAGACCAACTGCTGATGTCACTGATGCTAACCTAGGCCAGCAAACATCTTAATTTTATGTGTATTCTCGTCACACAGGAAATACAGCCAAGAACAGCCAGACATTCCTCATAGGGTAACCCTTTAATTCCTGGAATCATTCTTGTGAACCTTCTCCGGACCCTCTCCAATGTCAGTATATCCTATCTAAAATAAGGACCCCAAAACTGCACACAATACTCCCAGTGTGGTCTCATGAGTGTCTTATAGAGCCTCAACATCACATCCCTGCTCTTATAGAAATGAATGCCAACATTGCATTCACCTTCTTCATAACCGACTCAACCTGAAGGTTAACCTTAGGGTATCTTGCAAAAGGACTCCCAAGTCCCTTTGCTTCTCTGCATTTTGAATTCTCTCCCCACCTAGGTAACAGTCTGCCCATTTATTTATTCCACCAAAGTGCACGATCATACACTTTCCAACATTGTATTTCATTTGCCACTTCTTTGCCCATTCCTCTAAACTATCTAAGTCTCTCTGCAGGCTCTCTACAGGCTCTCTATTTCCTCAGCACTACCCGCTCCTCCACCTATCTTTGTATCATCGGCAAACTTAGCCACAAATCCATTAATCCCATAGTCCAGATCATTGACATACATCGTAAAAAGCAGTGGTCCCAACACCGACCCCTGTGGAACTCCACTGGTAACCGGCAGCCGGTCAGAATAGGATCCCTTTATTCCCACTATCTGTTTTCTGCCAACCAGCCAATGCTCCACCCAGGCTAGTAACTTCCCTGTAATTCCATGAGTTCTTATCTTGCTAAGCAGCCTCATGTGTGGCACCTTGTCGAAGGCTTTCTGAAAATCCAAGAACACCACATCTACTGCATCTCATTTGTCTATCCCCTGCTTGTGATTTCCTCAAAGAATTGCTGTAGGTTTGTCAGGCAGGATTTTCCTTTCAGGAAACCATGCTGGCTTTGGCCTATCTTGTCATGTGCCTCCAGGCACTCTGTAATCTCATCCCTAACAATCCATTCCAACTTCCCAACCACTGATGTCAGGCTAACATGTCTATAGCTTCCTTTCTGCTGCTTCCCACCCTTCTTAAATAGCGGAGTAACATTTGCAATTTTCCAGTCATCTAGTACAATGCCAGAATCTATTGATTCTTGAAAGATCATGGTTAATTCCTTGACAATCTCACCAGCTACTTCCTTCAGAACCCAAGGGTGCATTCCACCAGGTCCAGGAGATTTATCCACCCTCAGACCATTAAGCTTCCTAAGCACCTTCTCAGTCGTAATTTTCACTGCACAATCTTCACTTCCTTGGTACTCTTGAATGTCCGGTATACTGCAGATGTTTTCCACTGTGAAGACTGACGCAAAGTACACATTCAGTTCCTCTGCCATCTATGCATCTCTTAACATAATATCTCCAGAATCATTTTGTATTGGTCCTATATCTACCCTAGACTCTCTTTTATCCTTTTTTATACTTAAAAAAGCTTTTGGTATCTTCTTTGATAATAGTTGCCAGCTTCCTTTCATAATTCATCTTTTCCTTCCGAATGACCTTCTTAGTTTCCTTCTGCAAACTTTTAAAAGCTCCCCAATCCTCTATCTTCCTACTAGCTCTGGCTTCCTTGTACGCCCTCTCTTTTTCTTTACTTTGGCTCTGACCTCACTTGTCAGCCACGGCAGTATCCTCCTTCCCTTTGAAAATTTCTTCTTACTTGGAATATATCTGTCTTGCACTTTCCTCGTTTTTTGCAGAAACTCCAACCATTGCTGCTCTGCTGTCCTTCCTGTAAATGTCCCTTTCCAGTCAACTTCGGCCAATTCCCCTCTCATGCCATTGTAATTTCCTTAATTCCACTGAAATACTGACACATTGGATTGTATTCTTTCCCTCTCAAATTTCAATGTGAACTCGATCATATTGTGATCACTGTTCCCTTAGGGTTCTTTAACCTTAAGCTCTCTTATGACCTCTGGATCTTTGCACAACACCCAGTCCAGCACAGCCGATCCCCTAGTGGGCTCAACAGCAAGCTGTTCTAAAAAGCCATCTCTTAGGCATTCTACAAATTCTCTCTCTTGAGGTCCAATACTGACCTGGTTTTCCCAATCCACTTTCATGCTAAAATCCCCAAGGATTATCATGACATTGCCTTTTCTATCTCCTGCTGTAATTTGTAATCTATATCCCAGCTGGTGTTTGGAGGCCTGTATACAACTGCCATTGGGGTCCTTTTACCCTTCTCATTTCTTAACTCAACCCTACACCTTCCAATCCTATGTCATCTCTTTCTAATGATTTAATAGTATTTCTTAAAGAACAGAGCCACACGACCCCTCTGTCTACTAACCTATCTTTCTGATACACCATAAATTCTCAGATGTTCAGCTCCCAATTGCAGCCATCCTTTCATCGAGTTTCAGCGATGGCCACAACGTCATATTTGCCAATCTGTAGCTGAATTTCAAGATCATCCATTTTATTCCTTAAGCAGCGTGCATCCAAATATTTTAGTCACTATTTGAGATTCTGCCAACAATGGTTGTATTGTCACCAAATTTATAGATGGCATTTGAGCTATGCCTAGCCACACAGTCGTGGGCACAGAGAGAGTAGAACAGTGGGCTAAGCACACATTCCTGTGGTGTGCCGGTGTTGATAGTCAGGGAGGTGGAGATGTCATCTCCAATCTGTACTGGTTGTGGTCTTCTAGTAAGGAATTCGAAGATCCAGTTGCAGAGGGAGGTACAGAGGCCTAGATTCTGTAGCTTTCTGATCAGGACTGTAGGAATAATGGTGTGAAATGCTGAGCTATAGTCAATAAACACCATCATGACATGCAGTAGGTATTTGCATTGCCCAGGTGATCCAAGGCCATGGGAAGAGCATTGCAATTGCGCCTGCTGTAGACTTATTGTGGCAATAGGCAAACTGCAGTGGGTCCAGGTCCTTCCTGAGACCAACCTCTCAAAGCATTCCATCACCGTAGATGTGAGTGCTACTGGGCGTTAGTCGTTAAGGCAGTTCACGCTGCTCTTCTTTGGGCACTGGTATAATTGTTACCCTGGTTCAATGGTATAATTGTATTAATGCAGACTCACAGATGTCGGGCCTCTGACTCCTAGACACAGCATCAAACCTCTGACTCAATCCTAACAACTCCCCCCAGGTTCTACCACTCTCCCACACACAGAAGAGCAATCTGTAACTGCCGATTAACCTACCAGCCCACCATCTATGGGAAGTGGGAGGAAACTAATGCACCCAGGAAAGCCCATTCAGTCACAGAAAAAAACATGCAAACACCAGCTTGGCAACACCAGAGGTTAGGATTGAACTGGAACCTCTGGAGTTGTGGGGTAGCAGCTCTGTCAGGAAATGTAGAGGAGGCTTGAACCAAACACAGAGCAGTGGAGACAATTTAACAGTGAGTGATAACTTTAATAATAAACTGCGAAATAATAAGGCACAAGGGTCCACAGAACAAAAGAGAACAGGTACTAAACACTGCAGGCAACCAGGTAACTACTTCTTCTTCTTCTAGTAATGTTTAATGGCGGTTGGCAGACCAGCGTAAGGTGCATTACCGCCAACTACTGAGCAGCATTCAAGCACGCCAAATACTTTTCTTGCAGAAAGTCTCCCACCACCAACCCCACATAGTAATATGAGGATTAAAATCTCCTGACCAGTAACCAACAAACTTCTAGCATTCCATTATGAGATTTGAAAAAGAAAAGAATGTTAACACCTTATCTGACCATTAGCTAACAACTTCTGGCATTCCATTGTAAAGAAAGACAAGAAAAAAGTAAAAGAAAAAAGAATAAAAACAATTAACAACCCTTCTTTGAAGTCTGAATATTATTTACCTCCCCTGTAAAGCACTATTAATAACATCTACGTAATGTATTACTTTTAGAGGAATGATGTCCACCCCCTTAGCACTACATATTGATTTGCTGTCTATGCATGTGGATTGTTCTCTCTGCAATGTGAATACACCAGTTAAAGGCATCTCCCATGCGCGTGCTTTTATTTAATTGATATGTAGTTGTGCACAGACACAACAAATTAGCAATGAGTTCGAACCTGAATGTCAGAAAATACCATGAACTACACCAATAGTTATGGCACAGAGAGGGTTAAACAGCACGAGAAGGCCATCACAGACACTAACAAACGCATCAGTACAGTGCATAGTAACAGTAAAAGACACACTGAATTTAATGTGGAAATAACATGGTGATGGCTTCAGTTGGGAAAGTTGATGAATTTGATAGCGCTAATGAAGGCTGGGAGGGTTATCTAGAGGGTTGAACTGTATTGTAACACAAACAATGTGGAGGAGTGAAAGAAAGCCCCTATGCTTCTTAGCTTAATGGGTCCTAGTACGTACGTTCTCTTAGGCAACTAAGTAACCCGTGAATAACGAGCAAGCAAGATGTTCGATGAAATTGTTACAATTTTACAAAATCACTTGAGTTCAAAATAGCTTGTAATAGCTGAGATATTTAGATTTTACAAAAGGAACCAAGCAATAGATGAAAGCTTTTCTGAATACATTGCAGAACTGCACAAACTTTCCCAGTACTATGACTTTAGAGATGGACTTTCTGATGCATTAAGGGACAGGCTTGTGTGTGACATGCATAGTCAAACCACTCAGAAGAGGCTACTGTCAGAAAGAGACCTAACTTTGGAATGGGCATTGACCATTGCAATATTATTGGAGACTGCAGCAAAGGATGCAGCGGAACTACAGAAAAGAAGGTTAGAATGTGAATGCACAAAATGTCTCAAAGTGGTGCAAAAAGCCAAAAATGTTATTGATGTGACAAATCCTCCCATGATGTAAATGACTGTTGGTTCAAAGAAAAAGTCTGCAGAAAGAGTCACAGACAAGGTCACGTAGAAAGTGTGTGCAAGGCAGACAAAGAGCACAACTGAATGAAACGTCTCAAATACAAAACTAAGCAATTGCATACAGTTACCAATGTAAAACAGAATCAGGCAACATAAGGTCTGACAAAGGTGAACTGTCATGCCTAGAACTGCATGGTATAACTGAAGAAGACCTCAGAATAGAAAACCTACAGCACAATACAGGCCCTTCAGTCCACAATGCTGTGCTAAACATGTACTTACTTTAGAAATTACCTAGGGTTTCCCCTAGCCCTCTATTTTTCTAAACTCCATGTACCAGGAGTCTCTTAAAAGACCTTATATTTCTGCCTCCACCATTGTCACCGGCAGCCCATTCCTGAACTCACCACCCTCTGCATAAAAACTTACCCAACATCTCCTCTGTACTACTTCCAAGCACCTTAAAACCGTGCCCTTTCGTGTTAGCCATTTCAGCCCTCAGAAAAAGCCTCTGACTATCCACACAATCAACGCATCTCATCATCTTATACACCTCTATCAGGTCACCTCTCATCCTCCATCGCTCCAAAGAGAAAAGGCCGAGTTCACTCAACCTATTCTCATAAGGCATGCTCCCCGATCCAGACAACATCCTTGCAAATCTCCTCTGCACCTTTTCTATAGTTTCCACGTCCTTCCTGTATTGAGGCAACCAGAACTGAGCGCAGTACTCCAAGTAGGGTTTGAACAGGGTCGAGCTGTAACAGTACCCCTCCGCTCTTAAACTCAGTCTCATGGTTGATGAAGGCCAATGCACTGTATGCCTTCTTAACCACAGAGTCAACCTGCGCAGCAGCTTTGAGTGTCCTATGGACTTGGACCCCAAAATCCCTTTGATCCTCCACACCGCCAAAAGTCTTATCGTTAATACTATATTCTGCCATCATATTTGACCTACCAAAATGAACCACCTCACACTTATCTGGGTAGAACTCCATCTGCCACATCTCAACCCAGCTTTGTGTCCTATCAATGTCCTTCTGTAACCCCTGACAGCCCACCACACTATCCACAACACCCCAAATCTTTGTGTCATAGCAATTTTATTAACCCATCCTTCCACTTTCTCATCCAGGTCATTTATAAAAAGAAGAAGTGAAAGGGTCCCAGAAAAGATCCCTGAGGCACACCACTAGTACCGACCTTCATGCAGAATATGACCCATTTACAACCACTCTTTGCCTGCTGTGGGCAAGCCAATTCTGGATCCACAATTCTTGGTCCCCTTGGATCCGATGCCTCCTTACTTTCTCTGTAAACCTTGCATGGGGTACCTTATCAAATGCCTTGCTGAAATCCATATACACGACATCTACTGCCCTAGCTCCATCAACGTGTTTAGTCACATCCTCAAAAAATTCAATCAGGCTCATAAGGCATGTCTTTAACAAAGCCAGGCTGACTATCCCTAATCAGATTATGGCTCTCCAAATGTTCATAAATCCTGCCTCTCAACTTACCAACCACTGGAGTAAGACTTACTAGTTTATAATTCCTGGGCTATCTCTACTCTTTTTCTTGAATAAAGGAACAACACCTGGAACCCTCCATTCCTCCGGAACCTCTCCCGTCCCCATTGAGGATGCAAAGATCATTACCAGAGGCTCAGCAATGTCCTCCTTCACCTCTCACAGTAGCCTGGGGTACATCCCATTCGGTCCCGGAGACTTATGCAACTTGATGTTTTCTAGAAGCTCCAGCACATCCTCTTTCTTAATGTGTATATGCTCAAGCTTTTCAATCTGTTGTAAATCATCCCCACAATGCCAAGATGCCTTTCCGTACTGAAGTAAAGTATTCATTAAGTACCTCTGCTTTCTCCTGTGGTTCCATACACACTTTTCCACTGTCACACTTGGTTGGTCTTATTCTCTCACATCTTATCCTCTTGCTCTTCACATACTTGTAGAATACCTTGGGGTTTTCCTTAATCCTATTCACTAAGGCCTTCTCATGGCCCCTTCTGGTTCTCCTAATTTCATTCTTAAACTCCTTCCTGCTAGCCTTATAATCTTCTAGATCTCTATCATTACCTAGTTTTTTGAATCTTTCAAAAGCTTTTCTTTTCTTCTTGACTAGAATAGGTTCATTTCCCAATACCAAAGTAAGTACAGCCTCTACTCTCGTCGGCTTATCTACATATTGTGTCAGGAAACCTTCCTGAACATACCGAACAAACTTCACCCCATCTAAACCCTATGAGGTACAATCAATATTTGGGAAATTAAAATCTCCCACCAAGACAACCCTGTTATTATTACACCTTTCCCGAATCTGTTTCGCTATCGGCTCCCAGATGTCCCTGTTGCTATTAGCTGCTCTATAAAAAACACTCAGTAGAGTTATTGACCCCTTCCTGTTTCTAATTTCCACCCACAGAGACTCAGTAGACAATCCCTCCATAATTTCCTCCTTTTCTGCAGCCGTGACACTATCTCTGACAGCAGTGTCACCCCCACCTCTTTTGCCTCCCTCCTTGTCCTTTCTGAAACATTTAAAGCCCAGCATTCTAAGTAACCATTCCTGCTCCTGAGCCATCCAAGTCTCTGTAATGGCCACAACATCATAGCTCCAATTACTGATCCACGCTCTAAGCTCATCCGCTTTGTTCATGATGTTTCTTGCATTAAAATAGACACATCTCAAACCATCAGTCTGAGTATATCCCTTCTCTATCACTTGCCTATCTTCCCTCTCACACTGTCTCCAAGCTTTCTCTATTTGTGAGCCATCCGCCCCTTCCACCATCTCTTCAGTTCGGTTCCCACACCCCAGCAATTCTAGTTTAAACTCTCCCCAATAGCCGTAGCAAACCTCCCTGCTACGATATTGGTTTCCCTCAGATTCAAGTGCAACCTGTCCTTTTTGTACAGGTCATGCCTGTCCCAAAAGAGGTCCCAATGATCCAGAAATCTGAATCCCTGCCCCCTGCTCCAATCCCTCAGCCTCACTCTATTCCTATACTCACTGTCGCGTGGCACAGGCAGTAATCCCAAATGACTACCTTTGAAGTCCTGCTTCTCAACTTCCTTCCTAACTCCTTGTAATTTGTTTTCAGGACCTCCTCTCTTTTCCTACCTACGTCATTGGTACCTATATGTACCACAACCTCTGGCTGTTCATCTTCCCACTTCAGAATATCATAGACGTGATCAGAAACATCTCGGACCCTGGCACCTGGCACCTATGCTCCATATTGCACTGTATCCACTGCCACGATTAGAAGACGTTTTTGCATTTTTGGCAGGTGAGGAGAGGTTTTCAAAGATTGACTTGTCACAGGCCTATCTGCAAATGGAGTTTGAGGAGTCAAATAGGAAGTTCCTCACATCAACACTCACCCTTAAGGGACTGTTCCAGTATAATCGTCTCATCTTTGGCGTCATATCAGCTCCAGCAATTTGGCAAAGAGCAATGTATCAAGTGCTCCAAGATAGTTCCAGGAATACAATATTACATTGATGACATTAATACGACTGGCAAAAATGATGAATAGCATCTCCAGAACCTTGGTGAAGTGCTTACCAGGCTGAGGGAGTATAGTCTGCGTGCAAAGAGAGAGAAATGTGAGTTTTTCAAGAACGAAATCTCATATTGTGGATATGTCATTGACAAGCATGGCTTACATAAGCCACAAGAGAAGATTAAAGTAATGCTACAGGCACCTAAACTGGAAAATGTGTTACAACTCAGTTCGTACTTGGGCCTTGTACACTACTACCACCAGTTTCTCCCAAACATTGCTGCAGTGCTGCATCCATTGAAACCACTGTTACAGGAGCAAAGAGGGAATAGTCAGAAAGATGAGAAAGAGCATTCAAGGAAACAAAGAGACTAATAACATCCAATGAACTGCTTACCCATTATGACCCATCACTGCCCATCGGACTGGTGTGTGATGTGCTCCCTTACAGCATTTGCGCCATTTTGTTACACATTATGAAAGATGGATCTGAACAACTTTTGCTTCAAGATCACTGATGAGTGCCGAACGCAACTACACACAGATCAACCAAGAGGCCCTTAGTCTAGTATAGGGAATAAAGAAGTCTCACCACTACCTCTCTGGACAAAAGTTTATGCTAGTGGCATATCACCAGTCCCTTGAGTCCATTTTCAATCATGGGAAGGGAACTCCAGTGATGACTGCTACTCAGTTACAATGTTGGGCACTATTCCTAGGAGCCCACTCTTATGACATAGAGTTCAAGGGTACCAAACAACACAGCAATGCTGATGGCTTGTCACATCTTCCACTATTGGCAAGTGAAGAAGAAGTCTTCATATTGTGACCCAATAGGAGAGTTCCTTACCACATTAGTGGACCAGTTGCCGGTAACAAATTCTGAAATACAAAGGGAAACAAGGAATGACATAGAAACATAGAAACATAGAAACATAGAAAATAGGTGCAGGAGTAGGCCATTCGGCCCTTTGAGCCTGCACCGCCATTTATTATGATCATGGCTGATCATCCAACTCAGAACCCAGCCTTCCCTCCATACCCCCTGACCCCTGTAGCCACAAGGGCCATATCTAACTCCCTCTTAAACATAGCCAATGAACTGGCCTCAACTGTTTGCTGTGGCAGAGAATTCCACAGATTCACCACTCTCTGTGTGAAGAAGTTTTTCCTAATCTCGGTCCTAAAAGGCTTCCCCTCTATCCTCAAACTGTGACCCCTCGTTCTGGACCTCCCCAACATCGGGAACAATCTTCCCGCATCTAGCCTGTCCAATCCCTTTAGGATCTTATACGTTTCAATCAGATCCCCCCTCAATCTTCTAAATTCCAACGAGTACAAGCCCAGTTCATCCAGTCTTTCATCATATGAAAGACCTGCCATCCCAGGAATCAATCTGGTAAACCTTCTTTGTACTCCCTCTATGGCAAAGATGTCTTTCCTCAGATTAGGAGACCAAAACTGCACACAATACTCCAGGTGTGGTCTCACCAAGGCCTTGTACAACTGCAGTAGTACCTCCCTGCTCCTGTACTCGAATCCTCTCGCTATAAATGCCAGCATACCGTTCGCCTTTTTCACCGCCTGCTGTACCTGCATGCCCACTTTCAATGACTGGTGTATAATGACACCCAGGTCTCGTTGCACCTCCCCTTTTCCTAATCGGCCGCCATTCAGATAATAATCTGTTTTCCTATTTTTGCCACCAAAGTGGATAACTTCACATTTATCCACATTAAATTGCATCTGCCATGAGTTTGCCCACTCACCCAACCTATCCAAGTCACCCTGCATCCTCTTAGCATCCTCCTCACTGCTAACACTGCCACCCAGCTTCGTGTCATCCGCAAACTTGGAGATGCTGCATTTAATTCCCTCATCCAAGTCATTAATATATTTTGTAAACAACTGGGGTCCCAGCACTGAGCCTTGCGGTACCCCACTAGTCACCGCCTGCCATTCTGAAAAGGTCCCGTTTATTCCCACTCTTTGCTTCCTGTCTGCTAACCAATTCTCCACCCACACCAATACCTTACCCCCAATACCGTGTGCTTTAAGTTTGCACACTAATCTCCTGTGTGGGACCTTGTCAAAAGCCTTTTGAAAATCCAAATATACCACATCCACTGGTTCTCCCCTATCCACTCTACTAGTTACATCCTCAAAAAATTCTATGAGATTCGTCAGACATGATTTTCCTTTCACAAATCCATGCTGACTTTGTCTGATCATTTCACCGCTTTCCAAATGTGCTGTTATCACATCCTTGATAACTGACTCCAGCAGTTTCCCCACCACCGACGTTAGGCTAACCGGCCTATAATTCCCCGGTTTCTCTCTCCCTCCTTTTTTAAAAAGTGGGGTTACATTAGCCACCCTCCAATCCTCAGGAACTAGTCCAGAATCTAACGAGTTTTGAAAAATTATCACTAATGCATCCACTATTTCTTGGGCTACTTCCTTAAGCACTCTGGGATGCAGACCATCTGGCCCTGGGGATTTATCTGCCTTCAATCCCTTCAATTTACCTAACACCACTTCCCTACTAACATGTATTTCACTCAGTTCCTCCATCTCACTGGACCCTCTGTCCCTTACTATTTCTGGAAGATTATTTATGTCCTCCTTAGTGAAGACAGAACCAAAGTAATTATTCAATTGGTCTGCCATGTCCTTGCTCCCCATAATCAATTCACCTGTTTCTGTCTGCAGGGGACCTACATTTGTCTTTATCAGTCTTTTCCTTTTTACATATCTATAAAAGCTTTTACAGTCCGTTTTTATGTTCTCTGCCAGTTTTCTCTCATAATCTTTTTTCCCCTTCCTAATTAAGCCCTTTGTCCTCCTCTGCTGAACTCTGAATTTCTCCCAGTCCTCAGGTGAGCCACTTTCTCTGGCTAATTTGTATGCTACTTCTTTGGAATTGATACTATCCCTAATTTCTCTTGTCAGCCACGGGTGCACTACCTTCCTTGATTTATTCTTTTGCCAAACTGGGATGAACAATTGTTGTAGTTCATCCATGCAACCTTTAAATGCTTGCCATTGCATATCCACCGTCAATCCTTTAAGTGTCATTTGCCAGTCTATCTTAGCTAATTCACGTCTCATACCTTCAAAGTTACCCCTCTTTAAGTTCAGAACCTTTGTTTCTGAATTAACTATGTCACTCTCCATGTTAATGAACAATTCCACCATATTATGGTCACTCTTACCCAAGGGGCCTCTCACGACAAGATCGCTAATTAACCCTTCCTCATTGCTCAAAACCCAGTCCAGAATAGCCTGCTCTCTAGTCGGTTCCTCGACATGTTGGTTCAAAAAACCATCCCGCATACATTCCAAGAAATCCTCTTCCTCAGCACCTTTACCAATTTGGTTCACCCAGTCTACATGTAGATTGAAGTCACCCATTATAACTGCTGTTCCTTTATTGCACACATTTCTAATTTCCTGTTTAATACCATCTCCGACCTCACTACTACTGTTAGGTGGCCTGTACACAACTCCCACCAGCGTCTTCTGCCCCTTAGTGTTACGCAGCTCTACCCATATCGATTCCACATCTTCCCGGCTTATGTCCTTCCTTTCTATTGCGTTAATCTCTTTTTTAACCAGCAACGCCACCCCACCTCCCCTTCCTTCATGTCTATCCCTCCTGAATATTGAATATCCCTGAACGTCGAGCTCCCATTCCTGGTCACCCTGGAGCCATGTCTCTGTGATCCCAACTATATCATAATCATTAATAACAATCTGCACTTTCAATTCATCCACCTTATTACGAATGCTCCTTGCATTGACACATAAAGCCTTCAGGCGCTCTTTTACAACTCTCTTAGCCCTTTTTAATGCTTGCCCTGGATTCGTCGGCCTGCCACTTTTACTTTTCTCCTTTGTACTTTTTGCTTCTACGCTCACTTTACACCCCTCTGTCTCTCTGCACTGGTTCCCATCCCTCTGTTGTGAACTAACCTCCTCACGCCTAGCCTCTTTAATTTGATTCCCACCCCCCAACCATTCTAGTTTAAAGTCACCTCAGTAGCCCCCCGCTAATCTCCCTGCCAGGATATTGGTCCCCCTAGGATTCAAGTGTAACCGAACATTGTCAAAAGTCTATGAAATCACCATGGAAGGATGGCCAGCTCATGGTAACCGTACATTTCCAGTGTTCTCAGTGAGATGAGACCAACTGTCAGTATGTCAAAGAACGCTGAGGTGTGGATCTCGTTTTATGGTTCCCTCTAAACTGTGCAGCAGAGTGTTAGAAAATCTTCATGAAGGACACCTGGGCAC
Source organism: Mobula hypostoma (assembly GCF_963921235.1). Taxonomy (NCBI): domain Eukaryota; kingdom Metazoa; phylum Chordata; class Chondrichthyes; order Myliobatiformes; family Myliobatidae; genus Mobula; species Mobula hypostoma. Next base: position 85,634,446 of record NC_086103.1, on the reverse strand, counting down.
AGTCAAGTTGAAGAGTCTCACCCAGAGCCACTTGTGGTGGCCGGGAATAGATAAACAGATTGAAGACTTGTCCAAAAGCTGTTTGGAAGCTAAGAAGTTCAAAATGCACCCCCACACGCACCATTCCACCTGTGGGAGTGACCACCTTCACCACAGGAAGAGTACATATTGACTTTGCTGGATTATTTATGTACTGTATATTTCTGATTGCTGTGGATGCCCTTCATATACTAATGAAGTCAAACACTTCAGCAAAATCTGTCTCCACTCTGAGAACTATCTTCACCAGAAACAGCTTAACAGAACAAATTGTGAGTGACAGCGGACCACAATACACAGCAGAAGAATTTTGACTGTTCATGAAGAAAAATGGTTTCAGACATTTCAAGTCAGCTCCTCACCACTCAACAACAAGTGGGTTAGCTGAAAGGTTTATTCAGACCTTCAAGAAGCCCATTAAAGCGATGGACAAAGAGGACATTTCTCTACAGCACAAGGTAGACAACTTCCTTTTCGTGTATCAGACTTCTGTTCATGCGATGACAAATCAAACATCTGCAATGCTGTTCAAGACCAGTAAGCTGGGATCTGGATAGACCTTCTGAAACCAGATCTATGGAGGGAAGTGCAAAATAAACAGTTCAGCCAGTTGCCAAGTGAATCTGCAAGGAGCTTCGAGATTGGACAGGAGGTCCTAGTGCATGATTACTGAGAAGACAAGTGGACACCAGGTAGGACAACTACAAGATCTGGACCACTGATGTACACAGTGGATGTTGGAGATCAGACCTGGAGATGTTATGTGGACCAGATACTGGATAATGAACTGAGGAACACAGCTGAGTTAACTACATCCAACAAGATGGACACATTACAGTCACCGGACTTACCTCTCAGTGATGATGTCAGCAACGTGACACGAGAAACTGAGAACGTTGTCTTAGACAAGGCCCCTACCAAACCTGATTCCGCTCCACAGGTCCAGAGCCACTTCCCTGAAAGAAACAGAGTGCCACCCAAAAGACTGAATCTTTAGAACTTGAAGTTAGTTGTGGACTGTGACTGTGAAAGCATGTTTATTTGGAATATGGGTTTATGAAGGGGAAATTGACTATTTTATACATATACAGTTTTAAATTGTGTTTATCTAAAGGGGGAGGAACTGTAATCTATGGATCTATTCTTTTAGAGCAATGACAGCTCCCCCTTTAGCACTACGTATTGATCTGTTGTCTGCACATGCGCATTGTTCTCTGTCTCTCACTGCAATGTTAATGCACCATTTAAAGCCATTTCCTGCATCCCTGCTTTTATATGTAGTTGTGCGGACGCAATAGTCTAGAGTTGCCTTTTAATGCTAGATGTTTTTAACACAATTTTATTTTGTTATGTCCTACTTTTAGTTTGTGTTGTACATCTTACCACACCCATCATGAAAGTGACAAACTTTAGTGTGTCAACAGTCAACAAATCCTTTGTTCTGCAATCATGCACATTACACAATTTCTTTAATCTATCTGTATTTTGGATATTAATAGGTTTCATTGACACTGTCTTCTGTACTTTCTGCAGAGCCTCTGCATATGATATGCCCATTTCCACCCGAACTCACTGCACTTCCACGGCTTTCTTGTACACAGGACACTCTGCATAGGAGAGGCTTCTGTATGTTTCCTCCACAATCACTATATTTTGGCCCAATGCCTTCTCCACAATTACCATAATCATATTCTCCACCACATCTACCACACCACATTTTACACCCTGCACAGAGCAGCTACAAGTCCAAACTTCTGGCACTGAAAACATCTGAGGGCCAGCACATAGACTCAAACCATATAACTCATATAGCCCAAATTAACTCTATCTGGCAACTTTTTTTCAATCAAATTTAATCAACCCCGATAAGCTATCTCTTCTTACTCCACCATGAAACATTGTTAAATGCTTAGCATCAACAACTTATCCCCTGACCAAGTTATTTTTAGCTTGTTCCATGGATACATCTAAAAGTACACCTGTGATTTCTCCCCAAAGCCACTACTATTCAATACAATTTCTTAGTATACTTTACTTCCTCACACAGCTTTTAATCCTAAAGCTTACTCATGTTGCTTACTATCTTTACAAAACACTAAGAGAGCCGTATCTCTTGAAGGGCTTGCACCCACAATACCTCTTAACACTTCCCTTACTCCCAAATCCTTACTAATCTAACTGGATTGATATCCTAAATAGGTCCACACTCAAAAATCAGCAATAACTTAAACTCTTTCTACTTTTTATTTAAATCGCATCTACTGCCTTCATCACTGGACAATAAGACTCTCCAGTCCTTAATTCATCGCTTATTTTTCCATTCCCCAGAAACCTGCCATTCGCCTTCCTCCATATAAATCCTATCAGCCAATACCATCTCCTGTTCACTTTTTTTATCTTCATCCCTTCCTGACATCTCTACCCCACAATCTTCCGGAACCTATTTTCTCCAAGTAACTAAAGGCTAGGGAGCGACTGGTTCGATGACTGAAGGATTGTGGATGAGAGCTGGGTTTAAATAAGCTTCAGGTAATGCATTGGATATGAGTGGTAGGTGACTCCTGTTAGCTGGGTGGAGACTGGGAGGTGCCTGCCTATGCAGACCTGACAGACTCTACTAGTTGTACTATTGTTCCAGCCCATTCAATCATGAGCAGACAACCTTTGTCAGAATTAAATGATTTGCTACCTAAGTACTTCTCATTTTGGGTTTTGTTAAATGGTTAGTTTGGGAATGTAACACATTTAAAAATGCACAGATACTTGTCAAAAAATCAGGTGAGGTTCTCAGTAAGTCCAAGGGCAAAACTCAACTGAACAGATTGCTTGGATTTCTAAATCCATCTCCACAGTTGTGAAAAATGGAGATTTGGATGTTAAATTTTGCATTCTATGCTTCATAGCTCTTGCTAATTTGAACAGTGATTACTTGCAAAACTCCAGGTTTTAATTTGATTGAATTGTACAATGAGTGTCAATGCTTGATGGAAAGATGATACTGATGCACCAATATGCTAATGCAATTGCATTCACATGTTTCAGCTCCACTGCCTTTCTGTTAGAACAAGTGATGCCTTTCTTTCCTACTTCTGGGATTTTCGGTATTTCAGCTAACTGGCTGGAATCCAAGAGTAAAAGGGAAGTCAAATGTTGCAGCTGTAGAACAGATATCATTATGGCAGTGATTATCTCCTCAAGGTTCCAGCCTGAAAGATTACTGTTGGAATGAATTGGCTCTGTTGTGGATGGGAGTTGAAGAACAGAGTGAGGTCCACTCCAGTGGCAAAAGTTGTTTCTGCATGCAAAGAGTTGCTTAAATTCCATTCAGCCTATTATAGAGTCATGAGTATATAAACAGTTCCTTCAGCCCACCACCTCCATGTATAGCACCTCACACATCTGTACTAATCCAATTTGCCTACATTCATTCCAAAGCCCTCTATGTCCTGTCCATTCAAGTGACTGTCAAGATGCCCCTTAAACTTAGTTTCTGTTCCGGCCTCCACCACCACTCATTCCAGTTACCAGTTACTCTCTGTGTGAAAAAATTACCACTCTAATCTGCTTTAAACCTCCTCCCTCTCACCTTAAACCTGCAACCTCCAGTTTTAGATACCCTACCAAGGGAAACAGACTGGCTATCTACCCCATCTATGCCTCTTACAATTTACATATAATTCTATCATTTCAACTCTCAGACGTAGAACGTAAGACAGTACAGCACAGAAACAGGCCTTTTGGCCCACAACGTTCTGCCGAACCAGCTAAAAAGTAAATTAAATAAAACAAAAACTAATCCCTCCTAGCTACACAATGTCCATAGCCCACCATTTTCCTCATGTTCATGTGCCTATCTAAACGTCTCTTAAAACCCTCTAATATATTTGCCTCTACCACCACCCAGGCAGTGCATTCCAGGCATCCACCACTCTCCAGGAAAAAAAAGATATCCAAGATAATTTAAGCTATCCAGTTCAGGCAACATCCAGTTAATCCACTTCTGCACTCTTTCCAGATTAATCACACAATTTATTCAGTTGAACAAGACGGCAGTACTCTGAGATATAAATGCAGTTTGGATATGGCAGAGAACTTTCTATGGAACATATAGGGAAAGGATTAGACAGGACTTAAGTTAAAGAGAAAGGTGAAGGGCAAGGTTTTGGACATGAACCCTGCAGTTCCAATGGAGGTAAGAATGCTTTTTGTGGAAAAACCAACTTAAAACACCATCTTGCTGCTTATAACAAGTTGTGGCCCTTAACTATAGGACAGCCACTGTCATGTATGGCAAAAGTCAAATTGTAATTGTGCAACAAATTTACAGTTACAGACATCTCAGAACTAGTGCCACAGTATAAATGGATCAATACTTTGCAATCACCAATGTAACCAGGTGACTGTTGAATATGTTTTAATTGTTAAAGTGCACTTGTTTTACCAGTGAACTCTGGTAATACTAAAATAGCTGCTGTGTTGTCATTATGCATGTGCCGAGTAGAGAGTTATAATCTTCAGAAAGAACATCAAGTACAAGCTGCTTTTTTCCCTAGGAGTACTGGTCTATGGTGAGGAAAGGTGAATAATATTTGGCAATATCCATGTAAATTCATTTAAACTTGTTTGTAAAACTAGAATATTGATAGTTTGACATGATTTACATGTGGATGGTTTAGATTGTCACGAGTAAGGTATCCACGCTGGATAGCGGGATTGTGCAAAGATCCTCATCGGCCTGGTAACCTGAGCAAAGAGAATTCATTTCATGGTCTAACCTATATGTGTTTGGAAGTTAAGCATGTGAGTGCAAAAAATTGCCACTATCGTATTGGTTCTGTATATTTTGTTTTATTTATTTTCATACAACTAGTTGATACACGAGAGTGTGTACAGAAATTAAGCTGAAATTGTAACAGCAGAAACTGTTTTTTAAATTCATTTTGGTGTTTTTATTTTGATACCCTCTTTCTGCTTTAAAACATCTAAAACAGATAAAGGAATTAAAGACCCAATAAAGTATTTCCTGTACACAAGAAATAGGCCAAGTCCAACCCAGCCAATTACCGCCCTATCAGCCTACTCTCAATCATCAGCAAAGTAATGGAAGGTATCATCAACAGTGCTGTCATGCAGCAGCTACTCGGCAATAACCTGCTTACGGATGCCCAGTTTGGGTTCCGTCAAGGCTGCTCAGCTCCTGACCTCATCACCTCCGTGGTCCAAACATGGACCAAAGAGCTAAATGCCAGAGGTGAGGTGAGAGTGATAGCCCTTGACATCAAGACAGCATTTGACTGAGTATGGCATCAAGGTGTCCTAGCTAAAATGGAGTCAATGGGAATTAGGGAGAAAATCCTCTGCTGGTTGGAATCATACCTGACACAAAGGAAGATGGTTGTTGTGGTTGGAGGTCAATCATCTCATCCTCAGGACATCATTGCCGGAGTTTCTCGAGGAAGTGTCCTAGGACCAACCATCTTCAGCTGCTTCATCAATGACCTGCCTTCTATCATAAGGTCAGAAGTGGGGATGTCTGCAGATGACTGCACAATGTTCTACACCATTCGGGACTCCTCACTAGTAAAGCAGTTCATACCCAGATACAGCAGGACAATCTCCAGGCTTGCATAGCAGGGGAATTTGACAGAGGAGCTGACCAAAAATGATTGGAAGGGGACACTAGCAGGGATGATGACAGAACAGGAGTGGCTGGAGATTCTGGGAGCAGTTTGTAGGGCACAGGATACATATATCCCAGAGATGTAGAGGTATTCTAAAGGGAGGATAACAGAGGAAGTAAAATACAACATAAAAGAAAAAAAGGGAATATAATAAGTGGGAAATTAGAGGACTGGGAAGTTTTTAAAATCCAACATAAGGTAATTAAAAAAGCCATAAGGAGAAAGTTGAAATATGAAAGTGAGCTAGCCAAACATATAAAAGTGGATACAAATTTCTTCATAAATATAAAGATTCAAAGAGAGGCAAGAGTGAATATTGGACCGCTGAAAAATGACACTGGAGAGGTCATAATGTGGTCAAAGAAATGACAAATGTACTTATTAAGTATTTTGCATCAGTCGAAAGTGTTGCCAAAAATTCGAGAGTGTTATGGGGCAGAAGTGAGTATAGTTGCTTGGAAAACCGAAAGGTCTGAAGACAGATAAGTCACCTGTACCAGATGGACTACACACAAGGAGCTGAAAGAGGTTGATGAACAGATTCTGGAGGTATTAGTAATTATTCAAAAATCACTAGATTATGGAATGTTTCCAAAGGACTGGAAAATTGCAAATGTCACTCCACTCTTTAAGAAGGGAAGGAGGCAGAAGAAAGGAAATTATAAGCCAGTTAGCCTGACCCTAGTGGTTTGTAGTTCAGAAGGTGCTGGAGTCGATTGTTAAGGATGAGGTCTCAGGGTACTTGTAGGCAAATGTTAAAACAGGTCAAAGTCAGCATGGTTTTTTAAGGAAATTCTTGCTTGACAAATCTGTTGGAATTCTTTGAGGATGATGGATTAGTGTAATTCATTACCACAGATGGCTGGGGAGGCCACGTCATTGAGTATATTTAAAGTGGAGGCTGACAGTTCTTGATTAATCAGGGCATAAAAGGTTACAGGGAGAAGGCAGGAAAATGGAGTTGAGAGGGATAATAAATCAACCATGATGGAATGGCAGAGCAGACTCGATGGGCCAAGTGGCCGAATTCTGCTTTTATGTCTTATGGTCCTATTAGCAAACTTAAATGCATGAACCTTAGACCTGGGGGGTGGTGGTGGGTAACTAGCTGATGCAACAGGAAATATTCTGAAGTATTTAATTTGCAAAGTATTACCCACATTATGAGAGAAGAAGTCTCTTGTAACTGAAATACTTTGCAAAATAGTAATACAGGATTAACACAAAGACGAGCAACATCAGTAATTCCAGCAACAAAATACAAATGTGGGACTGTTGTGCTGTTCCATTAATTAAACGTAATTTCCACTTAAAATCATTGATCTTATAGACAAGGTGCAAAATATTCTGGGTGTGGCAGTAAGACAATAGCCATATTTCAAGAATTCTGAGCAGTAAATCTGTGTAATGGCTAAAATTGTTGACATTGACAGATAATTCAAGGAGAGCTATACATGCTGCACTTGAACAGCAGAAATAAAACCAAAGTGAAGTTCATCAACTAGCAATGTTTAAGACCAACATTAGCTTAACATTCCTGAGTGTAGCATCACTGTAGGGAACATAACATGATAACCTTTACGGGATGATGCCATTAAACAGGTTAAAGAATTAAAACACATTTTTGGATGCACAGATTTTCTCAACCATCCATTTATTTAATGCTCCACTTTAATTACATCCAGAAAACAGGATGTGTAGGAGAGACACTCAAACAATTCAGTTAACATGATGTCAATTAGCACATTTGAGCAAAAGAGGCAAGTGAATATCAGGTTAAGGACAGGCTCAAGGACTACAAGCAGAATTACTGAATGGAACACGGAGTTCTGACTGCAAAGAATTACTGAATTGAATACTTGTTGGAATAACTGCAAATCTTGGAATCAGAAGACTTCTGAACCCTACTGTTTAACAGAAAATTGAAGTCTGTGTTTGCTCACTGTGTCTTGGGGATTATATAAAAATCTTCCACAAATCTTTAAGATAAAGTAGTCTGAAGGAAACAAAATCAACGCTATTATCACTGCCTCAAATAATGTGAAATATATTGTGCAGTGGCCACAATAAGATGCAAAGACAAAAAATTGCTATAAACTATAAAAAAATAAGTAAATAGTGTAAAACCAAGGAATCCTAAGGTAATGTTCATAGATAGACTGTTCATGAAACTGTTTCTGACTCATTGAATGTGGGTCTTCAGGTTTCTGAACCTCCTCCCCTAAATGAAGAAGATTAGGTAGGGTTAGGTAGGGGAAATGTGATTTTTTTCTTTGGCTCATGTATACTCACATTGCATTTTTGTGAAATTTTTTTTAAAAGGTTACAACATAAACCTTCAAATAATATTCTCCATCCCCTGAAATCCAAAGCTGGGTCTAAACAATCAAACATTAAATCAAGCAGACATCATTCTTAAAATAATTGAACAATAGGCTAGCTGTACGTACAGGCTGAGCTTGATTTGAAATATACAGGCAATATAAATACTCTGGAGAGGAAATAACATTTCTGAATACTTATGAATAAGTGTGCGTTCAATTTGTAAATAATGAATAAATTCTGTCAAAGCATTACAGCTCCTAACACCAAATTGTTGCTTTCAATGCAATGAGAACCTATTGAATATATTAATGTAAATGACAAAAACATGACAGCGAAAATAGTGCTACTAAATTCTGAGACTTGGGATATACGAGAAGGTCTCTTCGAGGAGCAACCTTTAGCATTCAATGGCTGAGTCTGGTCAGATCCAAAGGCAGACCCATGATGAAATGGTGATGCAAGATGGAAAATAGTGGCAAGGGTACCTATCCCTGGGGGGGGGGCGGGGGCGCGTTGTGGTGGTGGTGGTGTGTGTGTGTGTTTCCAAGAAAGCAATGGGAGCAGTGTGCCTCTGCTGAAACTACCCTACCATCAGTCCTATCTTGCGCCTCCTGCCCCATCTGTGGCAGAGTCTATGGGGCCCACGCTGGGCTCATCAGCCACCTCACAACTCTCGCAACTGCGGTGATTATCCTGTACCTGTACCCCACACACCTCATAGGAAGGGAAGGCAACAAATGTAATCCACAGCAAAAGCTTGCTCTCTAAAATCACCAATAACATGTTATAACTTTTTGGCAACAATTTAATTTGTACTTCTATTGCAAATTCATAAAAGAACAATAAAACTGAGTTACTATACAGCAGGTAATATAACACTATTTAAGCACAATAGGGAAATCTAATGATTTTGGGATAAAGTATGCTCTTCAGTTTCTGTTTTAGTTTTGTAATGTCAGTAGCTTCCTGGTTCCACAAACACATGGGACTGATATTAAGTAGCAACTTTATGGATATAAATAATAATTTGATTGTTGTAGTTAGGAAGATGGCAATTAATAGCCCAAACTATTTATTCAGATATATTGACACAGCACGAATTTTTATCAAAATGATGCCAGATTATTACTAAAGTAAAAAATTGCAAACAAGCTGACAGAGCATAGCACAGGAAAAGGCCCTTCAGCCCATCAAGTCTAAACTAATTATGATGCCAAATTAACTCATCCCAGTTGCCTGCAAGTTGACTCCATCCCTTTTGTTCCTGCCTGTTCTTGAGTTAGTCTAACTGCCTTTTAAATATTGTTATTGTATCTGTTTCTACCACTTCTCTGAGCAAAATGTTACTTCATGACAGGGGAAAGATATAGGGGTAATTATATAGGAAACATAAAAGAAACAAAAGTAGTCAGTTCAGTCCTCAGTGCTTACTCCCCCATTTAATAACATCACACTAACGTATCTATTGCCTTGCCTCTGTTCTGTTTTCCTGCATTACCCATATATCCCTTGACTCATTAAAGATCCAGAATATATTGATCTCTGTTGATATACTTAACGCCTGAGGGTCCACAACTCCCTCAGGTAGAGATTTACAAAAGATTCAACAGCAACATACTGAGTGTAATTCATGTTTTTTTTATTATTATGTGTTGTATTGTACTGCTGCCGCGAAAACAACAAATTTCACGACATAGGCTGATGATATTAAACCTGATTCCGATTCTGAATTGCCTATTCTTTATTTTAAGACTTGATCCCTGGTTCCAAAGACCCAAGTCTGAGGAACCAGGATCTTGCATCTACTGTGAATCTTGTCTAGCTCAATGAGATCACCTCTCATTCTTTTAACCCCCATACAATATAAGCTTTCAATGAGGTTTTTCAGAACTCAGGCACACATGTGAAAGATTGTGATGTCTGTGGAAATTGTAACTGCCTGCTTCTTGTTGTTTCTCTTTATTGTAAGATCTCTTTTAATTTTCTTAAATACTGCCTATTCCCAGTTCTTCTCTAGAACTTCAACAAACTCATTTGGTTTCAATTGTATGGGCTTTGGTGACTAACAACTGTGGCCAATGTGATTTACTTTCACAGATAAACCAGCCTAATATAAAAGTTTATTTTCTGGATAGATGCTTCTGTAAAGTACAAGTTTTATTAAAAAGAAATAATGAACTTGTTAAGTATTGACATTCTGCTCAAATGACTTAGAAGGCCATTTGATGTGTTACATTCACCTACTGACAGTTTTCAATTCTGGGAACTCAAGTCAGAGTTAAGCTGAGCCAGAAGTATCTGTTCTCTTCAGCAGCTGTTGGAGGTTTATAAGTAGGATGAGGTTGGACTGTGTTAGTTCAGTTCTTTATACAAGCAAACCCACTCTTGGCGCAAAGCTAACCATCATTTATTAAGGAGCTGGAAGAAAGGCGTGAGGAATGAATATATCATTCTTAAATTAATTTGCTATGAACTCAGCCCAATCACTGGCTCTGTTTACAGCAATATTAACCATTACTTATACAGTGAATATTCACGGGGTGAGTCTGATATAGAATTACAGAGCCGTAGAGTCATTCAATGCTGAAACAGGTCTATCAGTTCACCATGTCCATAACAGATATCAACTACTCATCCATTACTAATCCAATATCATCTAAATAGGTCACATTCTCTCTTGCTTGAGGATCACTGGCTAATATTGTTGGTTAGACTTGCAACAGGTCTGTCCCCTGAACAGTTAACACTGACCCCAAGCTCCCAGGTTAATAGCACTTTGGTTTAAGAAAGGGACCCTTCTCCTGTTGATACCAAGAACTCAGCAATCTGCTTACCTGGATGTAATTTATCCTACTTTGATCGGCCTTCCTTTGGCTGTGCTTTGTGAGGTATTCTGCTTAATTCATACCTCAATTGCTAAAATTGGGTTACTTCCATAAAAATGTCTACAAAGTTCACCTGATTTTCAGTGACAGAAACAACTTCACTGAAAATTCACGTGAATGATCACTGCTTCTTGGTTGATTAGCAATGATGGCAACAACTTAATAAAATTCAACACAGGTCACCTAATTAGTGCCATATAATTCACTAGGGTAAGGGCCCCCATGTGTCAAACTACTTCAGCAGAAACTAAATGGATATCTATGTGTCCCCTATGTATATGCCTGTTATTACATTATCTGCTAGAACGATTTAACACAATGCAGTCCTAAATAAAACACAACATCAAGGACTTTACAAACTACAGAATCCAATGCTGCTTAGACAATTTCTGTGAAGCTGTTATATATAGTTTTCTCTGCTATTTCACAAAGTAACTTTCACAGAAAACACCTACATAAGGTTGTGAAAGAAGTTACATAGTTTATTTGCAAATCTTAATTTACAATGAAATATAAACTCTTAAACATTTAGTATTAGTGTCATAGAGTCATACAGCATGGAAACAAACCCTTTGGTCCATAATGATCAAGACACCCTTCAAAACTAATCCATTTGCCCCATATTCCTCATAGAGAGATTCAGAACAGAAGCAGGCCATTCAATCCATCACTGTATGTATGCTGATTATCAACCACCTACTTTTACTTTAACCATACCCTAACCCATCTTTTTCAGCCCAAATCCCCAGATTCTACCATTTATTTACACACAAAGAGCTCTTTACAGCAGCCAATTAATCTCCTTACTGGAGCTTCCAAAGACACAGGGAGAATGTGTAACTTCCATACAGATATCACTCGAGATCAGGATTGAAGCTGGCTCTCTGTTATTGTAAAGCAGTGGCTCTACCCAGTGCAGCTCTGTGCCATGTTTAGCAGCTTATAGTTTTCTAACTGGAAATATTCTTGCTAATGTAAAGGATCTCTTTTCTTGTTGCCTTGAGGTACAGGTATTAGATGAGGAAAAACATTTAATTGAGCATACACAGGCCTCAGAGAACTGAGTTTTTAAAAAATTTGTTTAGGCAAAACAATTACTAACTGAATGTACAACGTATTTAACATCACCTCACGTTGGAAAAAAAAATCAGTGCAGGGATAAAGCCAGCATTCATTGCTGGAATGGCTTATTTGAGAAGCTAAATGTTTGCACCCATGGTCTGTGTTACATTGCTTAAAATTCACCAAAAAATATTCAAGTTAAGCTGGATGCCAAGGACAGCAGTAAATTTTTCGAAGGGCACCAGAAAGGGGGCAAGGGTGAAGGAGTCCCAAAGGAAAGTAGAATGTAACCGTGCCAGTGTAAACAAAAGAAGAGCAGAAAGCGAAATGGTAATTAAATGACAAGTAAGTTCCTTGCATGTACAAATTAAAAGTTTGTGCACTTTCGGTAAAACACTCTGCCTCTGCATCACTGGTAGTTTCCAGTAAAATTGTTGACTCTATTCCCAGTATGCTCATCAGAAGAATGGTGACTTTGTCAAGATTTAAAGCCCAAAGAGAAGAAATCTTCTGGCAATAGAAAATAGGGTGATGCCACTCTGAGGCAGAATCACCCCAACGTTCATTTATTTTCCTAGTACTTCAATGAAAAACATGATTAAGCATTCCCAAGGATTTGCTCAGGCCGCTATCCTTCAAATTATTCTCTAAGTCATCTTGCATATTATTCACTCTCACGATCCAGGCTCTACACAGGACTGGACAATGAGATTGTGCCCATTTTTCCTCAGTTATACTGATGACAATTACTGTGGAGTCTTTCTGATTGGAAGCCTCTGTCAAAACGTTTGGATATGGCCCAAGGGTGGGGGGAGGGGGTGGAGAGAGAGAGAGCGAGAGAGAGAGAGAGAGACTGAGATGGGTCAACAATTCACTAACAATAATGAGAACTGTTGCAGAAAGTGAAGGGAAAGAAACACATTAAACGCTAAGCTATTGGGGCTGTTAACTAAAACTCTCAAACTGGAAGTTAATGCCAATACTGCAGCTGGAAACTATAACTAATACTAGTGAATACTCCTCCTTGACAGCATCAGTAGAAATGGTAACCTTGTTCCCGGGCAAAGATAAGGGTAAGCAGGGAACATAACCATTGCTGTCCTTTTGGCCAAGTCTTGACAAGATTAGAACATAAAGAAGGGAGTTAAATATCACTATAATGGAACATTAATTATCTTGAACATGCATACTCATAAGCACGATTGTCAAACCTATTGCATGTCTCGCCTGCAGCGGAGTCCATGGTTGTGACAGCCTCAGCATACATGTGCAGTTCAAAGCAGATCATTGGAAATGGTTTCACAAATTATAGGTGACCATTTTACCTCCAACTCAACTTGCTTAAAGAAACTTAGAGGAAGAAATTAAAATAATTATCATGTATGAATTAATAATTATATGCACTTTTAAAATACTCAATCTTGATCATCTAAATTATATCAAAAAAGCAGAAAATGATGGAAACACTTAATGGGTCAGGATGCATTTATGGAAAGAGAAATTGAGTTAATATTGCTTGTTGGAATTTTGCAGTAGCTTGATAATGGGTCTTTGACCTGAACTGTTTACTCCGTTTTTCTTTCCACGGATCCTTCCTCGCTTGCTGAGTGTTTCTAACAATTTGTTTTTATTTCAGATTTCCAGCATCTGAAGATTTTAAATTTTTATTTTAAAATATGATCACAACTGAGCTTAGAAGTTAGCCAATAGACTGCGTAACCATGATGGCGATTGATTTTTGTACATTTCACGAGTATGATTTTTAATTCAATCTCATTTTCTCTTGAGTCAGTCTTTGGTTCTTCCACACCAGCTGCCTTGACCTTGGAAATGATTGTTAGATAGTGAATGAAACAGATCACATCTCCATCAGGACCAGTGCAAGGAGGCCACTGTTTATGTATTGTAACTCCAAAACATTAAACTGATTGAAAGGAAAATATGTGAGTCCAAAATGTGAGTCTAACTTACTTTTACTTTAAGTGAGCCATGCATAGTATCACATGGTAGCATCAAGATGTATGCAGTTCATGTACTTTTACATATAACTATAATGAATTATATAAGCAAAGAGTGTTTAATCAAACAACATATTTACAATATTACTGATATATTAAATAGACAACCAGCAGCATACCACAGAATAAAAGTTTGGTGCCGCTAGTCAAGCATGTAACTAAAGGCTGCAACTTTTGAAGTCTTTGAGAAGCACACTGCTGTTTACATTGAAGAATCAATGATGGGAATTTGCTATAAAACTGCTCTACATATTCACAATTCAAGATTTTGCTGCTGAAGTTTACACCTGTATTTAACTTTTGAAAGGCAATAAGGATTATGTAGATATCACTTGTGAATATAATAACTGCTATAAACCTAAGAAGTAGGAGCAGGAGTAGGCTTTTAGCTCTTTGAGTCTACTCCAACATTCACCAAGATTGTAACTGATCTGCCTCAAGGCTGGTTTTCTTCATTATCTCCATATCCTTTGATACAATTAATGCCCATAAATCTCTTGACTGATGCTTTGAATTTACTCAAAATCAAAGGCTCCCTTATTCTGATAATGTGACTTTTAGTTGTAGTCACATCGGCACTGGGAAACATCCTTCCTGAGTTCAATATGTTGAACCTTGTGAGAATTTTCTAGATTGTTATGCGATCTCAAACCTAAGGAACACAAGTCCACTCTACTCAATCTCTCCTCATATGGTAAACTTGACAGCCATGGAACAAGTCAAATGACTCATTGCTATACCTTTAATGTTATAAAATGTCCTCGGACTTTACACAAAGGCATGTTTAGCCAAATACTTCTAATGTTCTAGAGGTTATAGTCTGAAATACAGTGTCTCCAGGATGGATGTTAGGCTGCTGTCAGTCTTCTTTGCACAGTAGCATGAACATAGAACCAGTCAACAAACTGAAGAACTGAAGAATCACCAATGTACCTACCTCAAATTTCTTCAATGCACTTCCCTTTGGAAATCTGGACTCAAATTTAAACCAAGTCATCAAGTGGTAGTTCAAATAATATGCCATTTGAAGCATGAAATTTAATTAAACTGAAATCCCCCTAATTCTGCTCCATTATTCATTTCAAACTTGGCACTGTGACACAGTGTCACACCAACATGCTAAAGGATCTTTTTGCTCTTCCTATAGAGGTTTCCAGCATCAAGTTAAGTGTTATTCAATTATATCCTTTATCTCGGGAATATATTTGATTTGGCCATATGAATCAACCCAAAAAGTTCAGCTCAATCATATCTTCGATTTTTTCAAATAGAAACCAGGTTATTAGGAATGATAGTCAAAGGCAGCAACAAGACCTCCTGGACTAAACCAAAACTGTAATAGGTTAAAACAAATCTCTTGTGCAGAAGACAATAAGGGATTCAAAGGTAAACGCAGAAAATTTGAACTGGTATCAATATTGGTGAACAACGTGTGCCTACACAGTATCTAACAGCAAAATGGACAAAAATCAACTTAGAAGTGTTCAAGAACCAGTCATTATTCAATCATTCATGGCCTGGTTTGACCATTAAATTTTGAGGCAACCATGCTCATCCCAGTTACAAAATACAGTACCCTATACTGGATGCCATTGATCTGTTGGGTGATTGCATTTACCCACTTCAACTACATTCAATTGGATAGAGTAAATATATCAACAGCATTCTCAGCTCCTGACGACAGACAAAATCACTTGGATTCCAGATAACTGTCTGATTGAACATGGGAAGAGCTCCAAGTTATTTTACTATCTCATATGACAAGGTCCTACCTTGCACTTATTTTGTTCCAAATTAGTAAATACAATATTTCCACAGAAAAACAACTCATTTGCTCCTAGTCGGCCTGATTTTTGAGTCAAGAAACAAGCAGAAAAATATTAATGATTTTGTCTGGTCTTGTTAATTTGACCAATTGCAAGGGGATGGGATTATTGTAGGTACAACTGACCCTGCAAAGGACTTAGTGAGTTCTTAAATAGTTACAGTGATAGCATTAACCAGCCTGTTAGAAGCAAGCTATCTTGGAATTTTGCATCATGATGGTTCAGTTAGAACTCAAGATATTTGCAGAAAGTTGAAGGGAAAATGCATGATAGAGAAACAGCGGAGAGGAGCAAGATTTTACAATGATGTTTCCCTTCTCTCCAATTACTATCCCATCACTGACATGGGACTCAGACAAACGGTCAACACTCTAACCACAGCAGTGGATAACATGTGGACATTGCCAGTACCAATACCAAAAGTGACTCCTTTTGTTTAGGCACTGCCAGCTTTTTCAAAGTGAAATTCGATCCCAAGGAAAATGGAATGTAAAATGTAAAAATGGTAGTCATCAACCTGATGGCATGAAGATTGATTTCTCCTTCCAGTAACTTTTTCACTTCCCCTTCCCTCTTCTTCAGAACTTCTTGGACAGCAAACTAATACAATCACAAGACCTGATGGGCTGAATAGTTTTCTACATCATAAAATATAAGAAATGTTGTACCAAAAAGGAAATTTCAGGGTTGGTGAGATAAAACCAAGGAGGTACTTAATAATAAGATTAATAAGTACTTTATTGATCCTGAGCGGGGAATTCTTTGGTTACAGCAGCAACATTTAAAAACACACTTAGCAGTGTGCAGACTTAACAATAATAAAATACAGAATAGTAATATACACAATAATAATGTACCAATGTACAATAGTAATGTACAAAATAATAAAACAAAGACTATTGTACTATGATGTGTGTTCTCCTGTCGCACAGAGATGAACTGTTTTATATATATACTTATTGCATTTGGTAGGAAAGATTTTCTGTAATGATCCTTGTGACAGCGGAGCTGAATGAGCCTGTTCCAAAGGGTGCTCCGCTGCTTATTCAGTGGAGAGGATGTGTCAGATTGTCCATAATGGATAACAGTTTGTTTAGTGACTTCCGCTCTGCCACTAACTGAAAAGGGTCAGGGTTGTAGCCAGGGATCGGTCCAGCCTGTCTGATGAGTTTATTTAGACTGTTTGTATCATCAGCACCGATGCTGCTCCCCCAACATAAAGAAGCAAAAAACACAGCTCTCGCTACAGCAGACTGGTAAAAGATCTCCAACATCCTGCTGCACACATCAGCTTCCTTAGAAAATAGAGTCTGCTCATCCCCTTCTTGTAAACAGCCTTGGCGTTGGTTTTCCAGTCAAGTTTGTTGTCAAGGTGATCACCCAGGTTTTTGTATACTGGACTCATCA
Organism: Mobula hypostoma; assembly: GCF_963921235.1. Classification (NCBI taxonomy): domain Eukaryota; kingdom Metazoa; phylum Chordata; class Chondrichthyes; order Myliobatiformes; family Myliobatidae; genus Mobula; species Mobula hypostoma. The sequence goes on along the minus strand of NC_086103.1, from coordinate 85,617,203 downwards.
CAGTCCTCTTCCTCCTAAAATTAATCACCATCTCCCTGGTTTTGGCCACATTCAGGAGCAGGTGATTCCTCCTGCACCACTCCACAAACTTGTCCTCCATCCTCTGTACTCTGACTCCTGCCCACCTCTGGTACACCCAACCACCACAGAGTCATCAGAGAACTTCTGCAAGTGACAGGACTCAGAGTTGTACTGAAAGTCTGAGGTGTACCGTGTGAACAGAAATGGAGACAGGACAGTTCCTTCTGGTGCTCCAGTGGCACTCACCACCATCTTAGACAGAGAACTACCCAGCCGTACAAACTGGGACCTATCTGTCAGGTAGTCAGTAATCCAGGAGATAATGGAGTGTCTACGCCCATCCCGTACAGCTTCTCGCTCAGGAGAAGTGGCTGGATTGTATTGAAGGCACTATAGAGATCAAAATATGTGATTCTCACAATGTCACCAGCATCATCCAGGTGGGAGAGAGCTCTCTGCAACGGGTAGATGACAGCCTCATCCACTCCCACATGAGGTTGGTAGAGAACTGTAGAGGGTCCAATGAAGGTCTCACCTGCAGTCCAAGGTAAGTCAGAACCATCCTCTCCAGCACCTTCGTCACATGAGATATGAGGGCAATTGGTCCATAGCCATTAAGTTCAGATGGAGTCACCTTCGTGAGTACAGGAACAAAGCAGGAAGTCCACTGTTATCTTTTCCTGACTCAGATTCAGATTGTAAAGATGCTACAAAGTACCAGACAACTGGATTGCACAGGGTTTCAGTACCCTGTAGATGATACCATCTGGGCCAACAGCATTGCTTTGATGTAGTCTGTCCAGCTGCCTCTTAACCTGACCTGCAGTCACAGTCGGGTGGGGGAGGGTGGTCATCCCCACGGAGGCAGGAGACTCCAATGATGGAGGGTTTGGAACACAAGCACTCACCGGGGGGGGGGGGCTGGTGAGGTGGAGGGAGAAGACTTCGGGAGCAGGGAGGGTGTATGATTTGGGCAAGTGGGGAGGGGGAGACATCAGGAGGTCCCATGCTGAACCTGTTAAAAACAAGCTAGCTGTATCCAGGCAGCCCTCAATCTTCCTTTCCTTAACCTTGAAGCCAGTAAAGATGAAAATTTCAAATCAAGGCTTTGTTTAACCAGAGCTCAATATCATTCTGAGAACTCAATGGTGATGTCTGAATGGGACTAGGTACAGGCAGCAGAGATCTGAATGATCTGTTCTATATAGAACTAAGGCCAAGTAGCCTGTCATGATGGTACAATGAAGGATATATTCTTGTAGATCAATGGATTTAGGTGCATTGTCAAAGAAATGATTTTCTACAAAATAACTATTCTGTTTTGCACATAATCCTCTAGTGCTTGCCACTACATTAGGTTGGGTAAACTTTAAATTACAGTTCTTAATAATTACATTAGCGATGCATTTGAAGGTATTGTAATTACATAAAAAGAAAATTACATTGCTTCAAAGTATCATCAACACATCCATAAAACTATTTTTCATGGTTAAAATATAGAGAGTGAGTGTGAGTGTGTGTAGGTGCGTGCGCGCGTGTGTAGGTATGCGCGCGTGTAGTTGCGTGTGTGTGTGTGTGCATGTGTGTAGGTGCTCACATGCGCGTGTAGGTGCGTGTGTAGGTACATGCATGCGCATGTGTAGGTGTGTGGGTGCGTACGTTTGTATATGTTGAATTACGATGGAATTTGAAATGGAAAACAGATGCTTTCCTACTGGGACATGGAGGTGATGACAGGAGTTGCATTGCTAATATGTACATGCCATAAGTCTGGAGCAGCTGGTTTCACTTCCAGCAGCAGCATCAATATATCTGTCTTTCCTAACCATAAACTGTACCCTTCCCTCTGGGACAATTTTATGTTCTGCCAGGTACAGTAATTGGCTTTAGCTGCGGCTGCCTACAGATTTTTATAGTACAGCTATTATTTTAACATTGGAACTGCAAAAGTCCTGGGAGATTACATGAGTTAGGCCCCATAATCTCATAAAATTAAGCAAATTGCATAGCCAAAAAAGCACAGCAGATCTTTGTGTATGAAACCCCTCTATTTATGAGGTTATGCTCAATGCTAGATGTAGAGGTCTTAGTGCTCTTATGTTCCAATCTGCAACTGAACTCCTCAAGATTTCTGCCAGCCAAAAGTTCCCAGATGGAAAGCGACCTGTACAAAAAGGATGGGTTGCATTTGAATCCCAGGAGAACCAATATCCTGGTGGGGAGGTTTGCTAAGGCTATTGGGGAGAGTTTAAACTAGGACACTGGACAACAAGATTTTGCTTCCTGAATACCTTTAGGTGTATCTTGTGAATTTTGGGCTACTGATCATGAAAATCACCATGAAAATCACCATGAAATTTCCTTATCATGCACCATTTTTTAAATAAACTTATGTTTATTATTTCAATTCATAATTCAAGTCAATTAAAATATTGCCTGCAATGTAAGCTGGAAAGATTCCTATCTTGTCAAGGCATGCTTGGGGATGCTTAGGTGGCCCGGCTGCTGCATGGCAGGACAGGTTTTAGTAATGATTTTTGGGTTCAGGACTGTAAGGATGGAATTTGCTATCACCAGGCACAAAAATTTCTATGAAGGATTTTGATATTTGAGACAGATGCTTCCCAGAGTAACTGATGCCTAGATTAAGGAAAGCATTTTTGTTGGTCCACAACTCAAACAGGACATCAATGACAGGCAATTTGAAAAATTTCTAGTAGGACCGGAGAAAATCACATGGAAGGTGATCAAGGAAGTTGTTGAAATTTTTCTCCGCATCTACAGAGCACCAAACTACAAGCAGTTGGTTGAAAGCATGCTTCAAGCATATAAAACCATAAAGTGCAACATGTCACTAAAGATTCATTTTCTGCATTCCCATTTAGACTTCTTCCCTGCAAATCTTGGTGCTGTTAGTGATGAGCATGGTGAAAGGTTTCACCAGGGCATTGCAGTCACGGAGAAAAGATACTGGAATCCATCAATGCTGGCAAACTATTGTTGGACACTTAAGTGAGAAGCCTCAGACACTGAGTACAAATGAAAATCATTAACAAAATATTTTTAACTTAGTTGAACTATTGCAAAGCATCAGCACCATATTCAATAAAAGTTAATTTGTTGTTTCTCCAAATTCCTACGTGATTCAAGAAGTCTGAAATTGTATTTGTGTTCATCTTCAAGCAGTCTATCATAAACAAAAAAAAAATTCTGAGGAAACAACACTTTTGAAAAAATTTGTTGTCCAGTGGAATTGCTGGGGTGTGGGAACTGAACTAAAGAGACAGAGGAAGAGGTGGTTGGCTCATAAATAGAGAAAACTTGGAGACAGTGCAAGAGGGAGGATAGGTAGGTGATAGCGAAGGGACTCGTTCAGACCGATGGTTTGAGATGTGTCTATTTTAATGCAAGAAGTGATATGAACAAAGTGGATTAGCACTTGGATCTGATGTTGTGGCCATTACAGAGATTTGGATGGCTCAGGGGCAGGAATGGTTACTTCGAGTGCTAGGCTCTAGATGTTTCAGAAAGGACAGGGAGGGGGGCAAAAGAAGTGGGGGTGTGGCACTGTTGATCAAATATAGTGTCACGGCTGCAGAAAAGGAGGAAGTCATGGACGGATTGTCTATGGAGTTTCTATGGGTGGAAATTAGGAACAGGAAGGGGTCAATAACTCCACTGGGTGTTTTTTATAGACCACCCAATAGTAACAAGGACATGGAGGAGCAGATAAGGAGACAGATTTTGGAAATGTGTAATAACAGGGCTGTTGTGGTGGGAGATCTTAATTTCTCAAATATCGATTGGCATCTCCCTAGTGTGAGTGCTTTAGATGGGGTGGAGTTTGTAAGGGGTGGAGTTTGTAAAGTGTGTTCAGGAAAGTTTCCTGACACAATATGTAGATAAGCCTACAAGAGGAGAGGCTGTACCTGATCTGGTATTGGGAAGTGAACCTGGTCAGATGTCAGATCTCTCAGTGGGAGAGCATTTTGGAGATAGTGATCACAATTCTATCTCCTTTACCATAGCATTGGAGAGGGATAGGAACAGACAAGTTAGGAAAGCATTTAATTGGAGTAAGGAGAGATATGTAGCTATTAGGCAGGAACTTGGAAGCATAAATTGGGAACAGATGTTCTCAGGGAAATGTACGGAAGAAATGTGGCAAATGTTTAGGAGATATTTGTGTAGAGTTCTGCATAGGTACATTCCAATGAGACAGGGAAAGGATGGTAGGGTACAGGAACCTTGGTGTACAAAGGCTGTTGTAAAGCTAATCAAGAAGAAAAGGAAAGCTTACAAAAGGTTCAAAAAGCTAGGAAATGATAGACATCTAGAAGATTACAAGGCTAGCAGGAAGGAGCTAAAGAATGAAATTAGAAGAGCCAGAAGCGGCCATGAGAAGGCCTTGGCAGACAGGATTAAGGAAAACCCCAAGGCATTCTACAAGTATGTGAAGAGCAAGAGAATAAGTTGTGAGAAAATAGAACCAATCAAGTGTGACAGTAGAGTAGTATGTATGGAACTGAAGGAGATAGCAGAGGTACTTAATGAATACTTTGCTTCAGCATTCATTACAGAAAAGGATCTTGGCAATTGTAGGGATGACTTACAGCGGACTGAAAAGCTTGAGCATGTAGATATTAAAAGAGAGGATATCCTGGAGCTTTTGGAAAGCATCAAGTTGGATAAGTCACCGGGACCGGACAAGGTGTACCCCAAGGTACTGTGGGAGGCAAGGGAGGAGATTGCTGATCCTCTGGCAATGATCTTTGCATCATCAATAGGGATGGGAGAGGTCCGGAGGATTGGAGGGTTGTGGATGTTGTTCCCTTATTCAAGAAAGGGAGTAGAGATTGCCCAGGAAATTATAGACCAGTGAGTCTTAATTCAGTGGTTGGTAAGTTGATGGAGAAGATCCTGAGAGGCAGGATTTAGGAACATTTGGAGAGGCATAATATGATTAGGAATAGTCAACATGACTTTGTCAAAGGCAGGTCTTGCCTTACGAGCCTGATTGAATTTTATGTGGATGTGACTAAACATATTAATAAAGGAAGAGCAGTAGATGTAGTGTATATGGATTTCAGCCAGGCATTTAACAAGGTACCCCATGCAAGGCTTATTGAGAAAGTAAGAAGGCATGGGATCCAAGGGGACATTGCTTTATGGATCCAGAATTGGCTTGCCCACAGAAGGCAAAGTGTGGTTGTAGACGGGTCATATTCTGCATGGAGTTTGTTGACCAATGGTGTACCTCAGGGATCTGTTCTGGGACCCCTTCTCTTCGTGATTTTTGAAAATGACCTGGATGAGGAAGTGGAGGGATGGGTTAATCAATTTGCTGATGGGGGTGTTGTGGATAGTGTGGAAGGCTGTCAGAGATTACAACGGGACATTGATAAGATGCAAAACTGGGCTGAGAAGTGGCAGATGGAGTTCAACCCAGATAAGTGTGAGCTGGTTCATTTTGGCAGGTCAAATATGATGGCAGAATATAGTATTAATGGTAAGGCTCTTGGCAGTGTGGAGGATCAGTGGGATCTTGGGGCTTGAGTCCATAGGACACTCAAAGCTGCTGTGCAGGTTGACTCTGTGGTTAAGAAAGCATACGGTGCATTGGTCTTCATCAATCGTGGGATTGAATTGAGGAGCCGAGAGGTAATGCTGCAGCTATACAGGACCCTGGTCAGATCCCACTTGGAGTACTGTGCTCAGTTCTGGTCGCCTCGCTATAGGAAGGATGTGGAAACCATAGAAAGTGTGCAGAGGAGATTTACAAGGATGTTGCCTGGATCGGGGAGCATGCCATATGAGAATAGGTTGAGCAAACTCAGCTTTTTCTCTTTGGAAAAACAGAGGATGAAAGGTGACCTGATAAAGGTGTATAAGATGATGAGAGGCATTGATTGTGTAGATAGTCAGAGGCTTTTTCCCAGGGCTGAAATAGCTAACACGAGAGGGCACAGTTTTAGGGTGCTTGGAATTAGGTACAGAGGAAACGTCAGGGGTAAGTTTTTTTATGCAGAGAGTGGTGAGTGCGTGGAATGAGCTGCCAGCGATGGCGATGGAGGCAGGTACGATACAGTCTTTTAGGAGACTCCTGGATAGGTACATGGAGCGCAGAAAAATAGAGGGCTCTGGGTAACCCTAGGTAATTTCTAAGGTAGGGACATGTTCGGCACAGCTTTGTGGGCTAAAGGGTCTGTATTGTGTTGTAGGTTTTCTATGTTTCTATGTTTTATCCCAGTACAGTGCGGGCCATTCAGCCAGAGGCAATGGACTTTAGCTTTGTCAATGACTCGAGACCCCAAATAACAGTCAAACATACAAACAAAGGCCAAATTAATTTTCTTGCTTTTATTTCCTGCAGCTTTCCTCTACGCATTTCCTGAAAGTGCAACAATCCTGTAATTGTTTGCCTGAGCAGTCAAAGATTCTCTGAGTGGTGAGGCTGTTCGGTCTGGGGACTTTTGGATCCTAATGCAACATCTGATTTCCATATCTGTCTACCCTAGCAAAGATCTGGTATCTTTAGGAGCTTAAGATAGAATAGGCACTGATGGTGGAGGGGAAGCACGATTAGAGCCAGGTGACAGGTACGGTGATGGAGTGGTTAAGTTTCTGGACTAACAGCTGGAGTTCTGGACCATTGATTCAAAAACATGAGTTGGAATCCCACCAAGGCAGCTGGAGAAATTCAAGTAATAAAATAAATACGGAATTTTTAACAAAAAGCTAATCTCAGCATGAAACAACGGGATAGTTTTAAAAATTCATCTGGCTCACTAGTGGCCTTCAGGGAAGGAATCTGCTGTCTATGCCTGGCTTCACCTTCATTTGAGTCCAAGCCCACAAATGTGGTTGACTCTTAATTGCTTCCTTGGCTCAGGAGTAATTAGGCATGGACAATAAATGTTGATATTGTCACTGACATCCACACACCATGAAAAAATAAATTTAAGATATTGGCTGGAGGGTACACTGAGTTATGCAGAGAAGAGATGTGAAAACTGAAATGGGGAAGGAATCAGGATGAGAAATTCAGCCAGTTGTTCAGAAAACCAATGATGGTGAAGAGGGACAAAGAGTAAAGAAATACAGACTGGGTCAGGCAGCAGGTGATGCTTCTTACTACCTTTAGCAGCCCAGCTTCCTGGCTTCACATGGGCAGTGTCTGTGACCTTGTGAGTTCTCTTGCATGCTCCACTTTCCTCCCACATTCTAAACAAGCAACAGCCAAGTCATTATTTCTTGTATTACCGCTGGGTGGCAGAAGAATCGGAGGAAGTTGATGGTATGTGGGAGAGAAAAACTTCCAGGGGGATAAGGGAGAGAAGAGGTGGCTTCTGAGAGCAGGACCTGATTTTGATGGATTGAAGGGCCCACTTCTGCTTCAGTGTTTAATGTGAGAAGTAAATTTCATTAAGAAAACACGCGTCAGAGCATCAAACTTGTTTCTGGTCAGACCTGGTCCTTGGTTGCAGTAGCATCACAGGCACATCGATTCAGACAAGACACAAAAGACGCATTAGGCATAAATTATGCAAGACAGTGAAGAAAAATACTGTTTAAAACACAATTAGAAACAAGTCCATGGTAATGTAAGGGTGGTCCACAGTGTTCCTCTGCTGAGGTAGGGTAGGTGATGTGCAGGTTGATTCAAGAATCTGGTGGTTGCAGGGATGTAGCCATTCCTGAATCTGGTGGTGTGGTACTTCAAAGCTTCTGCACCTTTTCTTTGTAGGTAGTAGCAAGAAGGGGTCAAGACTCTGATGGTGGGAATCCTTGAAGATAGATCAACCTTCTTCAGGCAAGTCCTCCTGTGGATGCTCTCAGTAGTGTGAAGGGCCGTGCAATGTCCTTGAGTGCTGAAGTTGTCTTACCAGGCCATGATATAACCAGTCACGACATAAATAAGACTCCCATAAAGATAATGCTTTTCAATTCTTCCTTGAATGAAAAAAAAACTAAGAATATTACATGCAAACAACAGGAATTCTGCAGATGCTGGAAATTCAAGCAACACACATCAAAGTTGCTGGTGAATGCAGCAGGCCAGGCAGCATCTCTAGGAAGAGGTGCAGTCGACGTTTCAGGCCGAGACTCAGTTAGTCCTGACGAAGGGTCTCGGCCTGAAACGTCGACTGCACCTCTTCCTACAGATGCTGCCTGGCCTGCTGCGTTCACCAGCAACTTTGATGTGTGTTGCTAAGAATATTACATGCCAGGTTTCTGTATCATTCCAAGCACATATTCATGATTTCAACAGAATTAAACCAACTGTTTAGCCCTTTCTGACACAGTTAATCACCTTCCATCTGGTTAAGAATTTAACTTTCACCTGCAGGATTTGAGAGGAGAAAGTTGGCAAGAAAAAGCTAAGTGAAACCTCATATTTTCCTGCAAAACAATATAAGTGAGCTGGAGTAGGGACTTACAATTCTCCAAGTGCCTGCTTCCCAAGACAAAGGCAAGGCATTGATCTTATTTTAAGTTTCCTTCTGCCAAGAAAACACATAATTAATTTCAAGTCAAAACATTTCAATACATGTGTGAATGGTATTTTATATTCAGATATCATCTTGAAGATTTAGAAAGGCTTCCAATGTGGTAATGTTATATAAAGTAAACTAAAGTGAAAAATTAACTATGATGCTGGAAACCTAATAGGGGAACTTAAAGTGCCACAGATACTCAGCAGGCCAGGTAATATCCGTGGGGAGAGAAACTGATCAAATACCCTTCATCAGAATCAGTAAATGAGTAAAGAAGCTTTTTTTTTTAAGCAGCAGAGATGCAAGGGTTTGAGAGAACAAAGTGAATGATCCTGGTTCTCCTAGAAATATATAGCTTTTAGTGCTCTCTAGTTACAGAGAGAAAAAAAAGAAGCAAAAGGCATGCAGGATGATAGGAATAAACACAAGTGATTCTGCAGATCCTAGAAATTCAGAGCAACACACACAAAATGCTAGAGGAACTCAGCAGATCAGGCAGCATCCATAGAAATGAACAAACAATCAATGTTTCAGGCCAAGACCCTTCCTCAGGACTGGTGTTACTCTTTCCGGTAACTTTTTTCACCTTTTTTCTCTTTTTCTATTTCCCACTCTGGTCTCTTACCTCTTTTTCTCACTTGCCTATCACCTCCCCTATTGCCCCTCCTCCTTCTCTTTCTCCTACGGTCCATTCTCCGCTCCTATCGGTTTCCTTCATCTCAAGCCCTTTACCTTTCCCATCCACTGACTTCAACTATCACTTTCTAGCTATTCGCTTTCCCCTACTCCCTCCCCCACACTTTATACAAGCATCTTCCCCCTTCCTTTCCAGTCCTGAGAAATATCTACTGTTTTTTTCATTTCCAAGGATGATAGGAATGTGTTGTGGAAAAGGGTTTGGATGTCAGTAGAGCTGCAAGAGCAAATCAGGGAAGGATAAAAGGAAATATCCCTTCAGAATACCGAACTGGGAGGAAAGAGGAAGTTAAATCTAGTATTGGGAATTTATCAAAGATGGTGGAAATTACAGAGTATCATCCTGTGGTGGAGTGGAAGGGGAGGATGCTCAGGACATAGAACCCCACTTTCCATCTTTCAGCCATCTGAATTCGGTATCAAATTCAACAATTTTAAATAACTGTCCTTTTCTGTTCATGTCAGACTGGGTAGATAAGATGTAAGATATAACACATTTATTCTGTTTCTATTTCCACAAGTGAGCATTGCTTTTTTGTTTACGATTTCCTTCAGCCTCTCTCAGTCCTAGCAACTTTGACTTCTTTTATACTCTTTGAGATCAAATTCTGTTAGGATGTTCATAGTAAATGGCAAGAAACCAGCAGTGCTGATGAATAAAGGGACATTAAAGGCGCAAATCCATAGTTTCCTAAAAATGGTGATACAGGTGGATAGGGTCGTGTAAAAACTATGTGCTATCCTTCCCCTTGTAGGCTGAAGCACTGAGTTCAGAGCTGGTGTGTCACACTGTAGCTGTACAAAACACTAATTTTAAAAGGGTGCCATGTTAATGTGACGGTTAGTGCAATGCTATTACAGTTCAGGGTGTTGGAACCCGGAGTTCAGTTCTAGCACTGTTCTGTAAGGAGTCTCTGTATGCCCTCCCCATGGAATGTGTGGGCTCTGGTTTCCTCCCATAGCCCAAAGACATACCAGCTAGGTTATTTGGTCATTGTAAATTGTGCTGTGATCAGGTTAGGGTTAATCGGGGTTGTAGGGTTGTTAGTGCAGTGTGGCTTGAAGGACCTGATCTGTACTGTATCGTTAAATAAAATAAAATAAAATAATCAAAGTGTATATAGAGAATGGTGTACAGATCTGGAAACCATAGCAGGAAGGATGTGGTAGGAATAGGTGAAGTGCAGAAGACATTAAGCAGGATGTTGCCTGGAATGGATGATTGTAATTAAAAGGAGAGTTTGGATAGATTAAGAGGCACAGAAGCACCTACAGGACAGCTTTGACTCAATGGACTGGCCTGTATTCAGGGATTCATCTTCAAATCTGAATAAGTATGTCAGAGCAGTAACTGACTTCATTAAAACCTCTGCGGATGAGAGTGTGCTTGTTAGAGCTTACTGTCCATACCCAAATAAAAAGCTATGGATGAACCAGGAGATTTGGAATCTGCTAAGGGCTAGATCTGTGGCATTCAAGTCTGGCGACTCAGGTCTGTACAAGGAAGCCAGGAATGACTTGTGCAGGGCTATTTCAAGAACTAAGAAGGTTGGAGGCAACGTCAGATCCACGTCAACTCTGGCAGGATTTTGTAGGCCATTACTTCCAACAAAGCAAAACCAAACATCATAAATAACAGTCATGCTTTACATCCTGAGGAGCTCAATGCCTTTTATGCTCGTTTTGAAAGGGCGAATGAAACTACAGCTATGAGGATCTCTGCAACACCTACTGACCCTATCATCTCTGTTTCAGAGGCAGATATCAGGCTTTCATGAGGCCAGGGTGAACCCGCACAAGGTGACAGGCCTCGATGCAGTACCTGGTAAAACTCTGAAAACCTGTGCCAAACAACTGGCAGGAGTGTTTAATTTCTCACTGCTCCAGTCAGAAGTCCTCACCTGCTTCAAAAGAGCAAAAATTTTACTGGTACCCAAGAAGAGCAGCGTGAGCTGCCTTAATGACTATCATCCAGTAGCACTCACATGTACGGTGATGAAATGCATTAAGAAGTTGGTCATGGCTAGAATCAATTCCCGCTTCAGCAAGGGCCTGGGAACACTGCAATTTCCCTATCGCCACAATAGGTCTAAAGGCATATGTGATTTCACTGGCTCTCCACGCAGCCTTGGATCACCTGGACAATACAAAAACCTGTGTCAAGATGCTGTTCATAGATGACAGATCAGCGTTTAACACAATCATTCCTACAATTCTGATCAAAAATCTCCAGAACCTGGGCCTCTGTACCTTCCTCTGCAACTGGATCCTCAACTTCCTAATGAGAAGACCATAATCGGTGTGGATTGGAAATAGCATCTCTACCTCGCTGACAATCAACACTGGTTCACCTCAGGGATGTGTGTTTCGAACACTGCTCTACTCTCTCTACACCCATTACTGTGTGGCAAGGCACAGCTCAAATGCTATACAAGTTTGCTGTTGATACAACCAGTGCTGGCAGAATCTCAGGTGGTGACAAGAGGGCGTACGGGGTGAGATTTACCAGCTAGTTGAGTGGCATCACAGCAACAACCTGGCATTCAACATCAGTAAAGCCAAAGAGGTAATTGTGGATTTCAGAAATGGCAAGATGAAAGAACACATTCCAGTCCTCATAGATGTATCAGAATTGGAGACAGTGAGCAATTGGAGAGTGGATGTCAATATCTCCAAGAACCTAATCTGGACACAACATATTGATGCAGCTACAAAGAAGGCAAAGACAGTGAAGACAATGGCTATATTTCACCAGGAGTTTGAGGAGATTTGGTATGTCACAAATTTCTATAGATGTACTATAAAGAACATTCTAACTGGCAGCATCACTGTCTGGTAGGAGGGAGGAGGCTACTGAATAAGATCAAAATAAACTGCAGAAAGTTATAAAATTAGTCAGCTCCATCTTGGATACTAGTCTCCTTGGTATCCAGGTCATCCTCAAGCAGTGATGCCTCAGAAGGGGAGCGTCCATCATTAAGAACCTCCTCCACCCAGGACAAGCCCTCTTATCATTGTTACCATCAGGAAGGAGGTACAGAAGCCGGAAGGAACACTCAGGAACAGCTTCTTCCCCTCTTCCATCTGATTTACCTTGCTACTTTTTTATTTCCTATTTTTGCACCACTTATTTAATTTTACATATACATATTTTTTTCTGTTATTCACAGTTAGCTTTTTTTCTTTCTATTATCATGTATTGTATTGTACTGCTGCCATAACGTTAACAAATTTCACAACATATGCTGGAGATATTAAACCTAATGCTGATTCTGATTGGGTTTAATGTCATTGGAACTGAGGTGACCTTGTAGAAATTTGCAGAATTATGAGATATATAATCAGAATCTTTTTCCCACAACAGGGGAGTCTGGAGCTAGATCATCAGAGACAGGAGAAATTTACATGGGATCTCATACCCAAATCAAAAGCTATGGATGAACCAGGAGGCTTGGAGTCCGCTAAGGGCTAGATGTGATTATGCACAAAGTTTAAAGTTAATAACTCATCAGGGTGATTGATAAGTTCGTGGCCTATGGTAGAAGGAGATGAGTTATTAAATTCAAATTTTGTGCATAATCACTCAAAGAGTTGACCTGCACGTGCATGTAACGAGAGCTGCATAACTCATCTCCTTCTACCTTAGGCCACGAACTTATCAATCACCCCTGCTGTGGACACTTTCTGGAGGTCCAAGATCCATAAGCTCCACGACTGCTGGATTAAGTGTGCGAATGTAGGAGGGGACTATGTTGAAAAATAAATGTGCTAGGTTTTCTAAAATTGACTCCTTCTACCTTAGGCCACGAACATATCAATCACCCCTTTTATTATTGGGACCCGGCTTTCGAATCCCGATCAACCCTCAAGGGAACTAATATTAAAGGTGAATATGTTCAGTGGGGAGAAGGACGTGAGCGGGTTATATCTGGGGATCAGAACTGGGATCATTTTCCCAATTGACCGTACCCTGATAACCCGGACTCTTATTGGACAGGACCCATTAGAATGCTAGCCCAACGACGTCCACCCAACAGTCAGGATTCTAGGAATGGTAGGCCTGGCGCACAGCGCCGACCGCGATCGCAGACAGGCAATGGGTAAGTGGGGGCCAACCCCAGACCAAGTGGGGTGTGCTTCAATTGTGGGCATCCTGGGCATTGGAGGGCGAGGTGCCCATGGGAACAAAAACCTACCAAGGGACAGGTGGGGACGATGACTGTATTCTCTGCCCAGAACCCCTTTAGAAATTGACAAACAAGGATGCTCCCTACCGTGAGTACCACCCCTCAGGAAGAGCCCAGTGTAATACTGCAAGTTGCTGGAATTCCAATTCCGTTTCTGATTGAAACGGGGCAACCACATCCACTCTCGATTAGGAAATAGTATCAGAACAGGGATTCCAGCTATCAGACGCTACAATCAGTCTGTCTGGGTTTGAAGGCACGGAACGTTCGTATTCACATACCCAGCCACTGCAGGTGGAATTCCAGTGGAACCAGTGTGAGGTTTCATTTACAGTCACCACCAGTCTGGGGTGTAATCTAGCAGGGAAAGACTTGTTCTGTCCGTTTGAAGTCGAGATGCTATGCACAGGCAAGGGTATCACCCTGGGACTGGTAAATAACCGTCAGATTCCCCAGTTTCCGACCCCCCCAGTGGTGGGAACTTAACCTGGACTCCACTTAGTTTGAACCCCCTCTGCCAACGGTCAACCCCCATGTGACCCTGTGCTATGACACTACGGGGTGTGTCACTAAGGAAAGCCAATATTATGCACCCCTCGAGGGACAGAAGTTCCCAGTCATGGTGATTGGAGAGGTTAAAGGAGGAGAGGGCAATGCATTCCTGGCCGAAGTTCCGGATTTCCTTAGGCGACAGATAGGACTGGTGGTTCCCCATACCACTGTTAGGCTTTGCCCTGGGTTCAAGGCAAAGCTCCTAGGTTTCCTTGCCTACACCCTGATGAAACAAGCCTCCAGCACTGAGGGAGACTAGCAAGACTTGCCCGCGGGCCAACTCCAAAACTGGAAGGAGTCTAAGATGAAGACACTCTTAATATTGACCGAATCCAGGACGTTGTACCCCATCTCTGGGCAATTTCAGGCCATGAAGTCAGCCACACCAACCGCTCCCCACTGTCCGGATCACTGTGAAAGAAGGGCAGAATCTCCCATCCATTCTGCAATACCCCCTCAGGCCTGAGGCAACGTTTTATGAGGATAGAAGCCCTTTTGTGGATCCTGCAGGGAAACGACATTCTGGCTATGCGATAGTGACGGACGTGAAGTAATTGAGCAGGCCTCTTTTGAAGCAGCTGTCTCAGCCCAGAAGGCTGAGCTGTTTGCTCTGACTCGTGCCTGTATCCTAGCAACAGACAAAAGTGCGAACGTTTACACAGACTCCCGTTATGCATTTGGAGTTCCACATGACTACGAGGCTCTCTGGGAACATCGTGGATTCCTGACTTCCTCTGGCCACCGCATTAGTAATGCCACCTTTGTAAACAACTTACTTACCGCTCTACAGCTACCTCAAGGTTTGGCTATCATTAAATGTGCAGCCCACACCCGTATGTCTGACCGGGTCACTAAAGGCAATGCTTTGGTGGATAGGAGCGAGAAGTGTGGCACAATCCTCGGTAGTTGTTGTCCCCTTGGGTTCCTGTCAAGCAACCTTCCGTGACTTAAGCAGAACGGGTTTGCCAGACATGTGGGAGGTATGTACCTTTCAGGGGGACGCCTCTGAAGAGGAGCACAAACTGTGGTCCCAGATGGGGTGTCTTTGGACCACCCCAGCGGGACAGGTTTGTATTCCTACACAGTTTTTACCAATATTGGTTGATTATATACATAATTGTACACACCTGGGAAAGGAGGGAATGGTTGGTAACCTGTACCCTGCATATCGAGTACGACTCTCTTGCCAGGTGGAACTGCTTCGTGTCTACGAGTTGATTTTCTTGAATTGCCTAGAGTACATTGCTATAGATACTGAAGAGATATTATAGATGTGTTTAGTAGATGGATCCAACTACCAATATTACTGCTATGACTGCTGTGGAAGTATTATTACGGGAAATAATTCCCAGGTACGGCCTGCCAAAGATGCTGAGCTCTGACAATGGCCCATACTTTGTGGTGAAAGTAAACAAAGGGGTATGTAACGAACTAGCTATTAAGCAACAATTCCACTGTGTACACCACCCACGGGCCGCTGGCATAGTGGAGAGAGCCAATGGCACTCTGAAGAGTAAATTGGCAAAACTAACAGTGGAAACTGGACTCAGTTGGTTGAAGGTCCTACCGCTAGCCCTATTCCACATGAGGGTTACCCCACAGGGGAAAACAGGGTTGTCACCAGCTGAAATCATTTATGGACAGCCCATGAGGACACCCTGGGGACCAAGATCTTGTGTACCATTGCTCCCAGAAAGTCTACCAGCAAAAATTGGATACGCATACCCTGGGGGAAAAGATGGGGAAATATATATGCCAACTAACCAAAGTTCTCGAAGCATTATATTCACAGGTACGACAGGCTTACAAGGAAGAGAACTACCCCGCAGAGAGGAGTGACTATCCCACCCTAGAATCTGGGGATTTTGTCCTGATCAAGAACTGGGATCGAGGGAAACTCAGACCTCAGTGGAGAGGACCATATCAGGTGTTACTGACCACTCCCACAGCTGTGAAGCTGAAGGGGCAATCTCGGTGGATACATCGAACAGACTGCAAACGTGTTACTGAAGGAACTGAGTAGGGCTCTCTCGGACAGAAGGGAAATATATTGGTTGATAGTGGTGTCTGTGCTAATGCCTTTGAGAGAGCTCACCCCAACATCTGGGAGCCCCTATGTCAACACCCTTCTGTCTCTCTATCACACCTATAGCAAACAGGTAGAACTAGGGGCCTGCTGGGGTTGTGCCTAAAATCCACAGCATGGTAAAACTATGATTCCAATGTCAGTAATCCCACTCAACCAGAGTGAGGAACTCTCAGCCTGGGCTTTCTCAAATAACACCAGGGGAGGTGAGGCGCGGAACTGTAGTCCAGTCAGAGGTGACAGTGGCTGTCAGTGTTTTGAGGGATGGTATCTCAGGCCCCCACCAAATGGAACCTCACATACTGGGAAACATGCATCCTGGCCATACCTGCGGGTGCCCAGCAGCAGAGTAGTAAATGCCACCTGCTACTGTAACTTCCAGGAAGGGGAAGATGCAGTTTTTCTGGGAGATAGCAGCTGTACAACCTATACCACTGCAGACCCCCCAACCAGTAAACAGCACCCACTGGGTGTGTGGAAATCGGGCCTATATATGACTCCCAAGGGAAACTGCCAGCAGATGGGACCCACATCTGGCTGTTGTTACCTAGCATATTTAATAACCCATCTGAGAGTCATGGCCCAGCTGCAGGATCACCTCTATTGGAACAGGCAGTGGAGAGGTGCAGTGGTATGCAAAGGTTTGGGCACCCTGGTCAAAATTTCTGTTACTGTGAATAGCTAAGCGAGTAAAAGATGACCTGATTTCCAAAGGGCATAAAGTTAAAGATGACATATTTCTTTAATATTTTAAGCAAGATTACTTTTTTATTTCCATATTTTAGTTCAAAATAACAAAAAATGAGAAGGGCTTGAAGCAAAAGTTTGGTCACCCTGCGTGGTCAGTACTTAGTAACACTCCCCTTTGGCAAGTATCACAGCTTGTAAATGCTTTCTGTAGCCACCTAAGAGTCTTTCAATTCTTGTTTGGGGGATTTTTGCCCATTCTTCTTTGCAAAACGCTTCTAGATCTGTGAGATTCTAGGGCCGTCTTGCATGCACTGCTCTTTTGAGGTCTATCCACAGATTTTCGATGATGTTTAGGTCAGGGGACTGTGAGGGCCATGGCAAAACCTTCAGCTTGCGCCTCTTGAGGTAGTCCATTGTGGATTTTGAGGTGTGTTTAGGATCATTATCCTGTTGTAGAAGCCATCCTCTTTTCATCTTCAGCTTTTTTACAGACGGTGTGATGTCTGCTTCCAGAATTTGCTGGTATTTAATTGAATTCATTCTTCCCTCTACCAGTGAAATGTTCCCCGTGCCACTGGCTGCAACACAAGCCCAAAGCATGATTGATCCACCCCCGTGCTTAACAGTTGGAGAGGTGTTCTTTTCATGAAATTCTACACCCTTTTTTCTCCAAACACACTTTTTCTCATTGTGGCCAAAAAGTTCTATTTTAACTTCATCAGTACTATTTTAACTTGTTTCCAAAATGCATCAGGCTTGTTTAGATGTTCCTTTGCAAATTTCTGATGCTGAATTTTGTGGTGAGGACACAGAAAAGGTTTTCTTCTGATGACTCTTCCATGAAGGTCATATTTGTGCAGGTGTCGCTGCATAGTAGAACAGTGTACCACCGCTCCAGAGTCTGCTAAATCTTCCTGAAGGTCTTTTGCAGTCAAACGGGGGTTTTGATTTGCCTTTCTAGAAATCCTACGAGCAGTTCTCTCAGAAAGCTTTCTTGGTCTTCCAGACCTCAACTTGACCTCCACTGTTCTTGTTAACTGCCATTTCCTAATTACATTACGAACTGAGGAAATGGCTACCTGAAAAAGCTTTGCTATCTTCTTATAGCCTTCTCCTGCTTTGTGGGCATCATTTATTTTAATTTTCAGAGTACTAGGCAGCTGCTTAGAGGAGCCCATGGCTGCTGATTGTTGGGACAAGGTTTGAGGAGTCCGGGTATTTATAAAGCTTTGAAATTTGCATCACCTAGCCTTTCATGATGATGAGTATGAACAAGCCATAGCCCTAACAAGCTAATTAAGGTCTGAGACCTTGGTAAAAGTTATCTGAGAGCTCAAATCTCTTGGAGTACCCAAACTTTTGCATGGTGTTCTTTTCCTTTTTTTCACTCTAAAATTGTACAAAACAAAAATAATACACTAATCTTGCTTAAAATGTTGACTTTTGGAGATCAGTTCATCTTCTACTCACTTAACTATTCAAAGTAACAGAACTTTTGAGCAGGGGTGCCCAAACCTTTGCATGCCACTGTATAACTGAGACTGAGCTATTTTTGATGATTGCTTTTCCCTCTTATGGACTAGCCAGGAATTCACAAGAGATAATCAGTTTGGCTACAGCACTTGAGGAGTTGGCCAACAATATTGCAGGGGCCCTGACAGAAGCACAGGACCAAGTAACAGAAATATCCACTGAAATGATTGCAATCTGGCAAACAGTCCTATAGAACCGGATGGCCCTTGATATTATTCTGGCAGACAAAGGAGGAACAAGTGCCATTATAGGGAAAAAATGCTGTCCCTACATACCTGATGAATCTAGTAACATGTCATCCCTTTCTGAGCATATAACCCAGGAAATACAAAAGATTCATAACATAGGACAGAGGTTAGAGGTTGCATGGGGTGGTATGCTATGGCATTATGAAAGTATTGTACTTATTGTAATTGCTGTCATTTTGTATTGCGATGCTTGTGGCCGCTGGTGGCTAGCTGCTTCAGCTGTGGGATCCAATTGTAACCTTTGGGCCCTGAGAGTTATCATGAAATGATAAAAAGGAGGGAATGAGGAACTGGGGATATAAACAAATCATTTTGAACCTATGTAACCTCTGGCTAAAAGAATAATTGGGACTGAATAGGAATTTTTGAACTGAAGTGAGCTCTGTCTTCAGTAGTTAGATAAGACAGGCTCATTACCAGTTCTCCTTGGTTTGCAGAGAGACATTGAGAATTTAATAACATTGTACATTGTACCCTGTTTGAGTAGGGGGAGGAGGACTCACCGATAAGGACAGGAATGAATATCCATCTGTAGTTAAGTCAGGGCCTAGCAAAGGGAATAACTGATAAGGGCTGGACAGTACATCCATCTGTAACTAAACCTTGATTTAGCGGACTCTCTTATCTAAGTAATTAAGTTTTGCACCAACAGATTTGATGGGCGTACCAGTTCAAATAGCATCTTGCAACAGTAATGTATGGGGCTTACTATGTATAGGTATATGGCTGTAACCTGACTAAGTGGGCCCACTTGTCGGATGGTGGCAGCACTTACGTGCCTTCCTTCTAACATCTGGGTCTCAAACTCCTGCAGGAGGGTGCGCAATAAACTGTGGTAACTATAAGAAGCTGGTCTCCCGCATTTTATTCAGATTCAACTTTAACTGTTGCCCATCAATGTGTTGTACATTCAGAGGTGGTCTTCAGCACATTACTGTTGTAAAGTGTGGTTATTTGAGTTACTGTCAGCTTTGTGTCAGCTTGAATTAGTCTGGTCATTCTCTTCTGATCTCTCTTGTTTCACCCGCAGAACTGCCGCTCATTGGCTGCCTTCTGTTTTGCACACTCTGGAGACTGTTGTGTGTAAAAATCCCAGGATATCAGCAGTTTTGAATTTATTCAAACCACCCTCCCTGACACCAACAATCATTTCATGGTCAAAGTCACATAGATCACATTTCGCTATTTTGGTGATCTGGTTTTCAGAATTCAAAGCAGATTATGGAACATTAAAAAAGTAGACTCAATTCATGTCCAATGCACCCAACAAGGAACAGGGAATAACTAATCATTGTTAGCATTCTACAAAGTTTGTGCGTGCAAATATCGTTTTTCAATTTGAGGATCGCTAAAGCATTAATATATTCTATCCTGACTTCCCATTACAACTGCAATACTTGGCCAGTTATTACATTTCATTGGTCGAACATCCAGCTCTCCTGTTGGTCACTTGCTAGAAATATGTTTTTTTCTTTCTTCTTTCTCTCTCTCTCTCTGTCTAGGAATGGAGAGAACATGGCACTCTGGCGCAAAGAGAGGGCTAGAGCAAAAAACTGCACTTAAATAATTGAAGAAAATCATGGTCTCTTCTCAGAAAAGGTTGGCAAGTGGACAACCTTGAACAGTCCTAGCTTCCTAGCTGATAAATATTGATGATGTTTGGACAGCTTCCAGGATTAAAAATCAAGGAAAATTATACCAAAACAAAACTAACTACCTGCCAGTCATCCACTGGGACTTTCTACACTTGTATTTGTATAATAACTTATTTTATTGAAATGTGCCAAGCTTTTTTGCAATTTCTTTTACTTTTGATGTAATGGCAAATGAACTCTTTGCACTCTTGATTACTTCCATTTCTGTTAATTTCTTAAGTGCGGTGGGGATATGGGGAGGTTCTGTCATGGAAACGGACTTTTCGATGCAAATCAGCTTTGAACTCCTCCTGTTAATTGTTACAATTCTAATTTCTTACTCATTCATACATCCAGTCATTTGTCTATCTATCAAATATAATAGTGCATGTTATCATAACTCCTGCCTCAACCACTCATCTTGTAACTGTGACCCAGAGCCTTGCAACCCTGCAGGGGAAGTTGTTCCCTTGGCATGCTTTTCCAAAATGAAAGACAAAACAAAACCTGCACATGCTGGAAATCTGAAATTAAAAAGTAAAAGTACAGGAATCACTTAATGTGTCATGTAGCATCTGTGGAAAGGGAAACAGATTTAACATTTCAGATCAAAGCTAGTGACCAATAGGAAAAATAAACGCTCCACCATAAAATATAATGTTCAAATGCCTATTGGAGTTATAAGAGGAAATCAGTATCAAATATGTTAATTTTTCACATCGTTCATTTATATAACTTTGCACTGCAGGCAAGATTGCAACGAAAGATCTTTTCCCATCCTTTTAGGTGTCAATAATTACTTTCCATTTGATCTTATTATCTGGTGTTCCATATTTGCAATGTTCTTAACTTCATGCCCTCTAGTATTAGACATTTCAACTCTGGGAGAAAGGTATTCAATCCATCTACACCTCTCAAAGTTTGATAAGCTTCTATCAGGTTTCTCCTCAGCCTCTGCCATTTCAGAGAGAGCAACTTTAGCTTATCCAAATTCCCCTTACAACATAGGCACTTTAATCCAGACAGCACCCTGAACAAACAATGTGCTGGAGGAACCCAGAGGGTCATGGAACAACAGGAATTCTGCAGATGCTGGAAATTCAAGCAACACACATCAAAGTTGCTGGTGAACGCAGAAGGCCAGGCAGCATCTGTAGGAAGAGGTGCAGTCGACGTTTCAGGCCGAGACCCTTCGTCAGGACTAACTGAAGGAAGAGTGAGTAAGGGATTTGAAAGCTGGAGGGGGAGGGGGAGATGCAAAATGATAGGAGAAGACAGGAGGGGGAGGGATAGAGCCGAGAGCTGGACAGGTTATAGGCAGAAGGGGATACGAGAGGATCATGGGACAGGAGGTCCGGGAAGAAAGACGGGGGGGGGGTGACCCAGAGGATGGGCAAGAGGTATATTCAGAGGGACAGAGGGAGAAAAAGGAGAGTGAGAGAAAGAATGTGTGCATAAAAAAGAGTAACAGATGGGGTACGAGGGGGAGGTGGGGCCTAGCGGAAGTTAGAGAAGTCAATGTTCATGCCATCAGGTTGGAGGCTACCCATACGGAATATAAGGTGTTGTTCCTCCAACCTGAGTGTGGCTCCATCTTTACAGTAGAGGAGGCCGTGGATAGACATGTCAGAATGGGAATGGGATGTGGAATTAAAATGTGTGGCCACTGGGAGATCCTGCTTTCTCTGGCGGACAGAGCGTAGATGTTCAGCAAAGCAGTCTCCCAGTCTGCGCCGGGTCTCACCAATATATAAAAGGCCACATCGGGAGCACCGGACGCAGTATATCACCCCAGTCGACTCACAGGTGAAGTGATGCCTCACCTGGAAGGACTGTTTGGGGCCCTGAATGGTGGTAAGGGAGGAAGTGTAAGGGCATGTGTAGCACTTGTTCCGCTTACACGGATAAGTGCCAGGAGGGAGATCAGTGGGGAGGGATGGGGGGGACGAATGGACAAGGGAGTTGTGTAGGGAGCGATCCCTGCGGAATGCAGAGAGAGGGGGGGAGGGAAAGATATGCTTAGTGGTGGGATCCCGTTGGAGGTGGCGGAAGTTACGGAGAATAATATGTTGGACCCGGAGGCTGGTGGGGTGGTAGGTGAGGACCAGGGGAACCCTATTCCTAGTGGGGTGGTGGGAGGATGGAGTGAGAGCAGATGTACGTGAAATGGGGGAGATGCGTTTAAGAGCAGAGTTGATAGTGGAGGAAGGGAAGCCCCTTTCTTTAAAAAATGAAGACATCTCCCTCGTCCTAGAATGAAAAGCCTCATCCTGAGAGCAGATGCGGCGGAGACGGAGGAATTGCGAGAAGGGGATGGCGTTTTTGCAAGAGACAGGGTGAGAAGAGGAATAGTCCAGATAGCTGTGACTCACCCTGTCTCTTGCAAAAACGCCATCCCCTTCTCGCAATTCCTCCGTCTCCGCCGCATCTGCTCTCAGGATGAGGCTTTTCATTCTAGGACGAGGGAGATGTCTTCATTTTTTAAAGAAAGGGGCTTCCCTTCCTCCACTATCAACTCTGCTCTTAAACGCATCTCCCCCATTTCACGTACATCTGCTCTCACTCCATCCTCCCACCACCCCACTAGGAATAGGGTTCCCCTGGTCCTCACCTACCACCCCACCAGCCTCCAGGTCCAACATATTATTCTCCGTAACTTCCGCCACCTCCAACGGGATCCCACCACTAAGCATATCTTTCCCTCCCCCCCCCCCTGCATTCCGCAGGGATCGCTCCCTACACAACTCCCTTGTCCATTCGTCCCCCCCATCCCTCCCCACTGATCTCCCTCCTGGCACTTATCCGTGTAAGCGGAACAAGTGCTACACATGCCCTTACACTTCCTCCCTTACCACCATTCAGGGCCCCAAACAGTCCTTCCAGGTGAGGCATCACTTCACCTGTGAGTCGACTGGGGTGATATACTGCGTCCGGTGCTCCCGATGTGGCCTTTTATATATTGGTGAGACCCGACGCAGACTGGGAGACCGCTTTGCTGAACATCTACGCTCTGTCCGCCAGAGAAAGCAGGATCTCCCAGTGGCCACACATTTTAATTCCACATCCCATTCCCACTCTGACATGTCTATCCACGGCCTCCTGTACTGTAAAGATGAAGCCACACTCAGGTTGGAGGAACAACACCTTATATTCCGTATGGGTAGCCTCCAACCTGATGGCATGAACATTGACTTCTCTAACTTCCGCTAGGCCCCACCTCCCCCTCGTACCCCATCTGTTACTCTTTTTTATGCACACATTCTTTCTCTCACTCTCCTTTTTCTCCCTCTGTCCCTCTGAATATACCTCTTGCCCATCCTCTGGGTCACCCCCCCCCCCGTCTTTCTTCCCGGACCTCCTGTCCCATGATCCTCTCGTATCCCCTTCTGCCTATCACCTGTCCAGCTCTCGGCTCTATCCCTCCCCCTCCTGTCTTCTCCTATCATTTTGCATCTCCCCCTCCCCCTCCAGCTTTCAAATCCCTTACTCACTCTTCCTTCAGTTAGTCCTGACGAAGGATCTCGGCCTGAAACGTCGACTGCACCTCTTCCTACAGATGCTGCCTGGCCTGCTGCGTTCACCAGCAACTTTGATGTGGGTCATGGAACATATGGAACATCTGTGCAAACAAAGACATTGTCAATGTTTCAGATCAAATTCTTCATCAAGACTGGGAGTGGAGAGACGAGATAGCATCAACTTCTTCTGCATTGTCTCCACATCTTCTCAAAATGAATTCAATATTCCAGATTGGCCCTGACCAGAGTATTCCTGATTTTTAATTCAGTGTCTTGTCTAACTAAGGTAAGCATGCTATTTGCTTTCTTTACCACCCTATCAATTTATGCAGCTATTTTCAGGGAGATTATGGACTTGGATATTTATCTATTTTCTTATTATAACACAGAAGGAAGTCATACTGTTCATCTGGTCTATATCTGCTTCCAATTCCATCAGTCTCTTTCTCCCATTGTTTATCTTTCTGTGGCCTTGTAACATTCCTCTCTCGCCTGCCCAGTCTGCAGGTCACCATGTCACATACAAGTGAGAGAGAGTTTTCAACAAGTGCAGGTATACTGATGTCAATATTGGTTTCAGACCATCTCCACCCTACTTCACTGAACCTTCTCATCATATTCTTCTGCAGATTGAGTGTGTGACTTCAGGCTTATGTACCTCCTCCCTGATGGCAGGGATTATCTAGTTTTATTTAGAACTCTTAATTCTGTTCTTGCCCACTGAGGAAAAATCTGGACTAGAATTTGGATTTACTTGCTCTCTCTTTCTCAAAGGTGATACGAACTATTCTTATTATTGATACCTAGATCCTGCTACTAATTTTTTTTTAAAAAGTCCTTTTTGCACACAATATGAATTGTAATATTCGATGGATGTGTTTGGATGGCAACTTACTAACACAGGAAAGAGATAACTTTACGTGTCAAAGAAACTTCATCAGACTTCAGACAAAGGATCTTTGACATGAGACTTTGACCTATTTGTTTCTCTTTTCACATTTGCTGCCTGACTTGCTGAGCATTTTTATTTCAGATTTCCAGCATCTGCAGCTTTGTTTGGATTTACAGATTGTTACGTACCCCGTAACTGGGTTGCCAAACCAGCAGAAATGGATCACTCAGTTGGAGTCTGGATTACTAGAACTAAGAAAGTTTTATTAAAGAAACAAACAACACAGTACTCTAATCAAAAGGATAATGAATGCAACAGTTCAGCAATGATAAACATACATGTATACAGAATTAAGATAACAGGATCAATCAAGCTCTATCGTTGTCTAGGGGTAAATGACCAGTTTCAAAGTGACACAAAGTTCAGTTCAATTTAGTTCAGTTCAGTTCGCAGTAATCGCTGCCGTGGCAATGGACAGTGGGAGGAAGGAGAGAGAGAGCAAAACGAATGAATATTCAAGGCTTCCACACAGACCTTCGCAGTCAGCTTTCGGGCGAGTCCTTTGTGATGTCATCTGAGGTCACCAACCATGACCCCTCCGTTTCCAGATACGATCATTTCTCTGCGGTGAACCCGGTACCCAGGCAAGGGTGGACACACACCAGGTTCCCGCCGATCGTGCCTTTCCACCCTGTGCGTCTATGGCCCGGTCCCGCACCCGGCCTTCCAAAACTTCCCACCGACTTGTGAGAGACGCACGGCTTTCAGGGTCTCATTACCTCGGGTGTCGTGTGTGTCCTGCCTTAGCGAACCTGTCCCTTTTTATCCCCCTGCTGGGGTGTCACCTGCCCATCACTTCAAACAGTTCAGGGTTCAAAGGGGGAGCCGATCTTGACAGCTCTCCTTCCCCTTCATTAACATCTCCAGTGCTGCTCCATTGTTTTCCTTATCTCTCTTTCTCCTGAAGACAGGTGGCAGACCAACTGCTGCTTCCACTGGTGCCAGCACAGGACAGCTACATTGTAATCTATGTGTATTCTTGTCACACTTCCCCCCTTTAAGGATTTTTACCGGAGGGTAAAAATTACAAACATGAATATATTATTTGATACACACAAATACACATCTTTATCAGCTATTTGGCTAATACAGCGAATTTGAAGTTGTCAATACCTGACAGACAGTCAGCCATCACATTTTCTGTTCCTTTTATATGTGTTATTAATAATCCCTTTGACCAGGCTCCAATTTAGCAAACTTCATAGTAGCCAAAAACACTGATGAATTGCGATCAATGTAACCTCTCATTGGGTTTCGTCCCGGACCACAATAACAAGGGTTGTCCCATTCCGACTTAGTTTTCTCTCACAAGGGCTTAGTAGGAGGAGGAGAGGTAGTAACCGCAGAGTTATTGCAAAACTTCCTACAGTACCCCACCATCTCCAAGAGCCTTCTGAGGGCCCTCTTGTCTGTCGGGGTTGGGATGTCAGCAATAGCCCGCACTTTAGCTTGCATCGCTGCCAGCTGCCCCTGTGTCACCACAATTCCCAGGTAAGTGATCTTCGTGTGGCCGAACACATTTTTTTCAAGGTTCACTATCAAGCTGGCTTCAGACAGCGGTATTACATCGCCAATACACACCTCTGTGTTCATCAGCCCTTTAGTCACTGAATTACTCATTCTATATGGATGTTGCTCGCTAGGCTACCCTAGTGTAACAAACACCACCCAACGTCCCAGTTCTTTGCATCGCCTCGGGACAATCAAACACACGGGTGCGAGTCGTTTAATTACTTCTCCTAAAGAGTCGCTTTGTTTGGGGATTAAGGGAGAGACCTTATCAGCAGACCTGGCCAAAACAATAGCCGTCTCCCATCTGGTTGATACCATACTCATCTTTTCAAAATGTTTTTTTTCTCTTATCAGGGGAACCCTAGCTTCATTGATTTCCGCGCTAACACCGACTAGGTTTGTTAGCATACCAAAAGCCTGTGACCGTCTCCGTTCGCGTCGGTCATAATCAATAACATCCTTCCTCCGGTGCAGCCGGTAAACCTCTTTCGTGATTCCACCAACTGTTCCCTCCAGTACCGCAAAATGTCCACCGGGGGGTACCTTCTGGGCCAGGTTAAAAACCTCATCCCCATAACTCTTTTGCACCACCCCCCATTCCTCATCTACGGGTACGGTACTTGGTTTCCCTTTGTTCCTTAGCACCTCCTCCTCCACACAATAGCCTACTAGTTCCCTTGTTAAGTCTGTGTCAGAGAGAGCCGTCTCTGCCAAAACCATCAGCCCCTCATCTCGCTCCTGCGCCTGCACAAATTCTTTCCTGGCTAATGCTAAGTCTGTCTCAGCTCCCTCACTACCTCTTATTTCACTACACTCTTTCTTTTCACTTTCAACCCCCTTCTCGTACAAGGCTGGCAGAAACGTCTCAGCTAAATTTACTACCGCAGTCCCGTGATGAACCTGTGAGTCCATGGGCGGGGCCTCAATGCTGGCAGGCTGACCTGTCAATCTCACTGCTGGGAACACGATTCCCCCGGCAAGATCATTACCGAACAAGACTTCCACGCCTTTCATCGGTAATTCGGACCTCACCCCGATCGTGACTAGTCCAGAGACCAGGTTGCTTTGTAAGTGTATCTGGTGCAAAGGGACTGCCTCTGTCCCTCCCCCAATACCTTTCACCTTGTCCTCCCCGGTCTGGGTCTCCGAGCTAAACTCTAATACACTCTTCAGTATCAGTGACTGACACGCTCCCGTGTCTCTCCAGATCCGCACTGGAACTGGTTTTAACCCCTCCTTCACTGACACCAATCCGGCCGAGATAAACCTCTCGTGCCCTTCCTGAACTTTGGCAGACCTGTCCTTCCCTAGCGGTTCATTTACCAGCTCGATACAGCCAGTCAAAATCGCCATTTTTCCTTTTCCCGTCTCCTTCTTTGGGGCAAAGCACCTGGACGCAAAGTGTCCAACATTCCCGCAATTATAACAGACGACCCTAGGAGACTTCCTACCAGACTGCTCCCGGTCTACCTTATCCTTCTCACTAGTCCCCGGCTTACCTTCTGACTTTTCTGGCGGACTCTCCCCGCCGTCCTGACTACCCTTCTGGTAGCCTTTACTTGGGGCAAACTTCATTTTATGCGTCAACGCATACACATCCGCTAACTTAGCAGTTGCGGCTAACGTGGCTGCCTCTTTCTCATCTAGGTAGGGTCTCATACCCTCAGGGACACAACCTTTAAACTGCTCAATCAGGATCAGCTGTAGCAGTCTGTCATAATCCCCCTCTACCCCCTTCGAGGCACACCAACGCTCACAATATGTCTGCATCTCACGGGCAAACTCTAAATACGTGCGGTCCCACTGCTTCCTCGCATTCCGGAACCTCTGCCGGTATGCCTCCGGGACCAACTCATAAATCCTGAGGATGGCCTCTTTCACCACCTCATACCTCTGGGCATCTTCCGCGGACAAAGCTGAGTAAGCTTGTCGGGCTTTCCCTTTCAGTGCACTCTGAAGCAAAACAGCCCACTTATCCCTTGGCCAGTCCTGACTTGTAGCCACTTTTTCGAAATGGAGAAAGTACCGATCCACGTCGGTATCGTCAAATGGGGGAACCAGCCTAACCTCCTGGGCCGCCCGGAACCCTCCACCTTGGTTTGGCACGAGCCCCTGCTCTGCCCTTATCCTTAACTTCTCCAGCTCGAATTCCCTTTCCCTCTGTTTCTCCTCTCGCTCCAGCTGTCTCTCTCTCTCTCTCTCTCTCTCTCTCTCTCTCTCTCTCTCTCCAGCCTTTCTAACTCTCTCTCTTTCTCCCGCCTTTCTAACTCTCTCTCTTTCTCCTGCCTTTCTAACTGCTTCTCTTCATGTTCTAACTGCCATACCCGGAACTCGTGCTCGAGTCTCAGTTTTTCAAGCTGTACCTGTACTGCGTCTCCAGCAGGTTTTTCAATAGACACCACCTCCAGCTCGCCTTGGGGAAACACACCTTTAGATACATAGTGCTCTACAATAGCTCTGTGTATCTCCTCTCTCCTTATTGTCGACTTCCCCTTAGCAAGATTCAACTGTTTGGCCACAGCTACCAATTCCGATTTCCTGGCATCCTCTAATGCCTCCAAGGTCAGCGCCTTTATAATTTCCTCAGCCTCCATTTCTGCTGTTTGTCTTTTCTTTCTTTCGGGAATTTTGACCCAATCAATTTACTCCGTCCCAAATTTAGCGTTCAAAATCGCGGACGAGAACCCCACTTATGTTACGTACCCCGTAACTGGGTTGCCAGACCAGCAGAAATGGATCACTCAGTTGGAGTCTGGATTACTAGAACTAAGAAAGTTTTATTAAAGAAACAAGCAACACAGTACTCTAATCAAAAGGATAATGAATGCAACAGTTCAGCAATGATAAACATACATGTATACAGAATTAAGATAACAGGATCAATCAAGCTCTATCGTTGTCTAGGGGTAAATGACCAGTTTCAAAGTGACGCAAAGTTCAGTTCAATTTAGTTCAGTTCAGTTCGCAGTAATCGCTGCCGTGGCAATGGACAGTGGGGGGAAGGAGAGAGAGAGCAAAACGAATGAATATTCAAGGCTTCCACACAGACCTTCGCAGTCAGCTTTCGGGCGAGTCCTTTGTGATGTCATCTGCGGTCACCGACCGTGACCCCCTCCGTTTCCAGATACGTTCATTTCCCTGCACCCAGGCAAGGGTAGACACACAGCAGGTTCCCGCTGATCGTGCCTTTCCACCCTGTGCGTCTATGGCCTGGTCCCGCACCCGGCCTTTCAAAACTTCCCACCGACTTGTGAGAGACGCACGGCTTCCAGGGTCTCGTTACCTCGGGTGTCGTGTGTGTCCTGCCTTAACGAACCTGTCCCTTTTTATCCCCCTGCTGGGGTATCACCTGTCCATCACTTCAAACAGTTCAGGGTTCAAAGGGGGAGCCGATCTTGACAGCTCTCCTTCCCCTTCATTAACATCTCCAAGTGCTGCTCCATTGTTTTCCTTATCTCTCTCTCTCCTGAAGACAGGTGGCAGACCAACTGCTGATCCCACTGGTGCCAGCACAGGACAGCTACATCGTAATCTATGTGTATTCTTGTCACAAGATCAAGCAAAGTGCATATTTATATCTGCATCCTAACTCAGTTTCTTTTTATAGCAGTTGGTGGTAATGGAGATAAGCTCCTGCTACCTATTAAATGCTCCCAAAAGTGTGTGGCACAAATAGCCTGTAACATCCAAAGGCTCCTGGCCTTCACATGTGGTTTAGCTACTAATTGTTTCTACTGACAGGAGAAGGGGCAAAAGCAGGTTATGGCACCTTAAAACTCGTCACTTTGAGCAGATGGGGCTTGTCAGCCTTGGTTAGCAGCTCCTCCAGGAGTAGGAAAACTCTAATCTCAAACCTCTGCTGATTGCAGCTATATCCATTCATGGAGAAGGCTTGAGTAAACCCGAAGGGAAACGAACTGGAACTGGAGTCCCTAAAGTATTCCTACATTGACTTCAATGCTGACTGGAATCTCCTGTGATGCTGCTGGTGCCAGACTGTACCAGTCCCTGGCATTCAGTTGGGTTCATGGAGAGAGGGAGCTTGCTGCATGGTTAAAATCTTGTTCTCCATATCATACTCCATGGTTTTGCATATCTAAACAGCTAGAACACAACATCTATGGTCAACTCTTATCAATGGAGGCCTCAGAGATCCTAACTCCATTTCAGCCAATGTGTAGAGACAAGAAAGCTCCTCTAATGCAGAGATAAATTGGATCCTCAACTATCATCTAGCATGCAATACAGCCATCATCTGGAACTCCCTGACAAAAAGTGAACTGAAGTCAGGGAGATTAGAATTTAATTTTGCATTCTATTTTTATTTGATAATACAAAGTCATTACATGTTGGTATCATTAATTTTCAAGGTCAAAATTTTATGCCAACATAGCAACTACTTGATAACTTGATTTGTATTTGTTTATATACAACTCTGCGTAAAATGGAATTTTCTTGCCCTCTATTGATCATTCCAACACTCTATGCATTAGAAGACGTGAATAGTGTACTAGGATTATTTACCTTTTCCTGGTTAATTCAGAATTGATTTGATAACAAGAGCAGAGAATTTTTTGATTCATCTTTTATCAAATATAGAAAAAATATCACACACAGAGCTACCACACTGCACACGAGCAAAATTAGCAATCAAAGCATTAGTTTCAAATTACACATAAGTGGGTTAGACATTCACAAGACAGTGGACTCATCAACTAAGCATGGCAATTAAAACAACACTCATAAAATTCTGAGACATTAATTAAGCTGGGTCCCCAAAGCCCAGGCAACTTGTCAGAACTTAGTTCTTTTGAAGTTAGAAGGAGCAGTTTAATTTGTGTGCTGTTTTGCAATTATAAAGTTTTACCTGCTTTGTGCCTACATGTTTTATTAGAGTTTAGAGCTTTGTAAAACTTACAGCAGTTAATTAGGTTATTACCAAGGCAAATCATTTGTAAAATTTATGCAATTCTTTCTTAAGTAGCCCTGTGCACATTTACTACATAATAGGATATGGAGAGGTATAAATAAGAGTCCTCATTTTGTTATCAAAGGCTTTACTTTTGCAAATTTTGCTGAAGATATAACTTGCAAGAGTAATAACTATTTCTCTGGAGCTTTATAAACTTAATTAGAACAATAACTCGTAATGGTGTTACAGTTGCATGTTAGATTACCTTTAATTATACAAGAGACACAATAATTATCCTAATTAACAATAGACTGGTTCAGAAGCATCCTTTCAGCATTGATAAGTTTCATACTCATTAGTGTGACTTCAATCTCAATAACCCTACAGCATTAACTAGAGACAAGAGATGAAAAGTACCCTATGATTCAATAAATTTTCATGAATGAGAGCTGGTCTCATTAATCCAGGTATGGGGTTAACTAGCATTTGTGGTGTAGGTGAGAAGTACAGTAAATTAAACAAAACTGTTCCAAATTAAGTAAATTCCGGTTGCCATCAACAACTGAGATTTATACATAACTCAAAAAGATATCAAGCATAAAAAAATGGATGTTGTGCTAAAACAGGAGATATTTCGGAGGAGAGATGTTGGCCATAAGCTACATTGAACCAACAGGCTGATTCTTTAAATTTAGCCAGGGAGATGGAAAGACAGAGTATGTTGACTGAGTATTCTTTAAACAGGTGACATACTTGCTGAAGGTTCATCTAGAAATAGTTGTGAGGAGGCTGAATCAAAGGGATGGACAGTTCAGACGATGATGGAGAATATTCAGAGATGGAAAGTGTCAAGGTATGGAGTAGGGACATTCAAACTCTGAGGCACTGGGAGAGCATGCAAATGCAGGACAGTGAGGCCAGGTTGCTGAATTTTTGGAGGAACTATCAATTAGCTCAGAAGAAAGGTGGAAGGTCAGCCAGGAGAACTTGTTCTGGAGATAATGGGTGTAAATCAGGATTTCAGCAAACGGCCTCAGAAGGAACAAATGAATCTGTGGTTTGCCCAGAAATTCTTCCGTAAATTTCAGGGTTACAACAAGCAGAAGTGCTTCTGAAACTGAGGTAAAATATTTCAAAGCTAACATGCACTAATAAATGCCCCGATGAGGAAGGAAAATACCAAGTAATTGTTGAAGGAATAAATGTACAACTTCAGAAATTCACCCCAACTGGTTTGGGCCAGAGTTTATTTCCACATGAACTCCCCATCACTCAACTCACCCAAGCTCATCAATGTAAATATTAATTCTCTCTGATCCATGTATTCATATAGTTTTCCCGTAAATCTGTTCCTTCTATTTGGCTCAATTACTCAACATGGTACAACACTCTAATCAGTCCAAGAAGAGTTGCTCATAAATTCCTGTCATATTTATTTATGATCATTTTGTGGCAATCAGTTCAATCCCTGTCCCTGATAAATAAAGTTGAACTCACAGCCTTGTCATCCTATGTACCATCAGGATGAGTTACTGAGCCCAATTCCACTCCATCATAAAGACCATCTACTTATATGCCAAGAATGTTACATGTCACTGCCCTGCCTCTGTTCATCTGCTTCTAAAGCCTTCTTCCATTCCTTTATTATGTCTGAAACTCAGCCATTCCAATCCACTCCTGCCAAAATCCACTATTCTAAACATCAGCAATTTTTCTTCCTGGAACGTAACTCACTCTCTGTCCAGCAACATCACTATTAGAAATCCCTCACGACCTTTGCAATAGCTTAAAGCTTTGGCTTGCATCATTTGGAATAATATGTTCAGTCACAGTAAGGATGGGTAAGTTTTGGAGGGGGCGCAGGAGTGGTTTACCAGCATGTTGCCTGGATTAATGGTAATAGCTAAAAGACGAAATTGGACTGATTTTTTTTTTGTTTGCCCAGGAGCCTCAGAGAATGAAGGGAAATGTGATAGAAATTTATAAAATTATGAGAGACAAAGTGTACAGTCTCGTAGTAAAGTTGCAATGTCAATTACTAGGAGGCATAGTTTTAAGGTGAGGAGGGGAAAGTTCATGGAAGATGTGCATGACAAGTATTTTTTTGACACAAGCAATGCAAGCTGTCCGGAAGATGCTGCTGTGAATGGCAATCCAATAGTGGTGTTTGAGAGGCATGCAGTGGACGACCATCCAATAGTGGTGTTTCGATAAAACGTGAGCATAAAGGGAATGGAGGGGTATGGTTCATGTGCAGGCAGAAGCAATTATTTAATTTGGCATTCTGAGCTGAAGGAGCATTTTCTGCGCTATGCTTGTCTCTATTTTGATGTCCGCCAGCCTTACAAACTGCTATTGTACACATGATTTTAATTATTTGATCAACACTCACAATACACCAGAGGAACTCAGCAGGTCGGGCAGCATCAGTGGAAATGATGATTCAACGTTTCGAGCCGGAACCCTTCGTCAGGACTGAAGAAAGAAGGTGGGGGAGGGTTGGAAGAAGGCTCATAGTTTCAGCTGAAAAACCAGTAATTTGAAAGACAAAGGGGTGGGGGAAGGGAAGCAGGGACGTCATAGGCAGGAAAACAATGGGTAGTAGAAGAAGGAGGCGGAACCATGAGGGAGGTGATAGGCAGCTGGGGGAGGGGGTAGAGTGAAATAGGGATAGAAGAAGGGAGGGGGAGGGAATTACCAAAAGTTGGAGAATTCTATGTTCATACCAAGGGGCTGGAGACTACCTAGACGGTATATGAGGTGTTGCTCCTCCAACCTGAGTTTAGCCTCATCATGGCAGTAGAGGAGGCCATGTATAGACATATCTGAATGGGAATGGAAAGCAGAGTTGAAGTGGGTGGCTACCGGGAGGTCCTGTCTGTTGTGGCGGACGGAGTGGAGGTGCTCGACGAAGCGGTCCCCCAATCTGCGTTGGGTTCCACCAATGCAGAGGAGGCTGCACCGGGAACACCGGATGCCACAGGTGACCCCAACAGACTCACAAGTGAAGTGTTACCTCACCTGGGAGGACTGTTTGGGGCCCTGAATGGTGGCAAGAGAGGAGGTGTAGGGACAGGTGTAGCACTTACGCTTACAGGGATAAGTGCTGGGTGGGAGATCAGTGGAGATGGACGTGTGGATAAGGGAGTCGCGGAGGGACCGATCCCTGCAGAAAGCGGAGAGGGGTGGAGAGGGAAAGATGTGCTTAGTGGTGGGGTCCTGTTGAAGGTGGCGGAAGTTGCGGAAGATAATGTGCTGGATCCGGAGGCTGGTGGGGTGGTAGGTGAGGACAAGGGGAACTCTGTCCCTGTAGTGGTTGCGGGCGGATGGGGTGAGGGCCAAAGTGCGGGAAATGGAGGAGATGCGGGTGAGAGCATCGTTGATGACGGTAGAAGGGAAACCACGATCCTTAAAGAAAGCGAACATTTGAGATGTCCTGGAATGGAAAGCCTCATCCTGGGAGCTGGTGCAGCGGAGACGGAGGAACTGGGAATAGGGAATGGCATTTTTAGCATGTGGCAGGGTGGGAAGAGGTATAGTCAAGGTAGTTATGAGAGTCAGTGGGCCTGTAGAAGATGTCAGTGGACAGTCTGTCTCCAGAGATGGAGACCAAGACATCGAGAAAGGGGAGAGAAGTGTCCAAGATAGACCAAGTGAATTTGAGGGCCGGGTGGAAGTTTGAAGTAAAGTTGAGAAATTGACGAGCTCAGCATGGGTGCAGGAAGCAGCACCAATGTAGTTGTCAATGTACCGAAGGAAAAGTTGGGGAGAAGTACCAGAATAGGTTTGGAGCACAGACTGTTCATCATAACCAACGAAGAGGCAGGTGTAGCTGGGTCCCATGCGAGTTCCCATAGCTACACCCTTAGTCTGAAGAAAGTGGGAAGAGCCAAAAGAGAAGTTATTAAGTGTGAGAACCAGTTCCGCCAACCGGAGGAGGGTAGTGGTGGTGGGGAACTGGTGATGTCTATTATTCAGGAAGTAGCGGAGGGCTTTGAGGCCTTCTTGATGGGAAATGGAGCTGTATAAGGATTGGACATCCAAATAGTAAAAATGAAGCAGTTGGGACCCGGGAACTGGAAGTTATTGAATTTAATTATTTGATCCTTGTGGGTGTGTCTCCAGCTGTCCAGCATCTACTTCCCTCTCTACTATTCTATTGCTCTACATTTCCATTCACTTTAGAAGATAGATACTCTCCAACCTCTACCCTCTGTTATTCTGATTCAATTTCACCCTATCTTTTTGAACATGAGGAGATTTGATTTGATGCAGAAAGCTGGTGTTGAAGTAAAGGAGCAGACTTAACCTTATTGAACGTTGGAGCAGGCACTAGGAGCCGAATGGTCAACTGCTGTTTCAATTTCTTATTTTATGGAGTAGTAGAGTATGTGACAGAGCCTCTGGTATTACCTGCTGGACAGAGAATTTGATCTGGAGACTGACCACTGAGCACTCACTTGAATCCACTCCATGAAAGACCACAATGCATGCATCATGAGATGGTACCTGGCTCCACAACCATTCCACTTCATCACAAGGCAGGACAGCACAATGCCATGGCAGACCAGCTTTCCCAATTGTCCACCCTGTGCAATAAAGAAGAAGTGGGGGGGGGGGTGCAGGTGATGTGATAGAACAGGTTGGCAATGCTAATTCTCCTGCTAACCTTGCCCCTTTCCCCAGTTAATCACTCCTCCTCGTTTTATCCCTGGTCTATTCTTCCCAGCAGTTCACACACTTTGCCCTCCCATTCTACAGTTCTTGGGAGTTCACCGTTTACACAGCCCAACAGTAAAAAAAATTGCTAGTTTGGCTAATCAAAACAATCCCTTCAGTTAATGTGCTCTACTCATAAAAAATAAGGATTCTGGACAGAGGCATTGCAAACAGCTTCATTTGTTTTCACTCACACTGTTACATCGGTTTGTAGACAGCCCCAGATGACCCAGGGGACAGTTTGAAGAGTCCTAAACTAATGCCTGAGTTAGTGGGAACAGACACACCACACCCCACACAGGCAACACCACTGGTGGGGAGGCATTATTCTTTTATATTCATCTGAGCATGTGGACACCAATCTATGAGTTTAACTAGAGCATTTGTTGTGGAATAAAACTATGGCATGTTAGAATGCCTGTTTAAAATGTTCCTATTCTGCATCTGAAATAATTATTATGGTCTGGTCACATGATTATCCCCCCTCCCTTCAGACCAACGGTAGAACTTCCTGGTCCTTCTAGGCCAGGCGGAGGCAAATTAAATCCCCAGTCCGGCTTCACTAGAGAGGTGTGGAGTTGGATTTGAATGTTGGTGAGTAGTGGTTGATTTATACTGAAAACTTTAAGATAAAGTGTGTTGTGGAGAAAGCCTCTGAATATTTGTAAATTTTTGTACATACATGTTTGTTTTCATTTGTCTACTTATAAATATTTTTTTCTTCACAACTTTGGGTAGCTTTAGCATTTTTTTTCACATGGCATTAAATAAAACAGCTTGGGACTAACACACTGTAGTGGCTTACCATCTGTTTTTTTTAAACTGGTGACCCTCACCAGGCATGCTTACCCACACTGGATAGTGAGGTGCGACAGAGCATGCAAACAGGCCCTTCGGCTCAACTTGTCTTTGCAATCCAAGTTGTTTACCAGCATTTGGCCTACATCCCCCTAAATTGTTCCTGTCCACCTGTCTTTTAAGCACTGAAACTACTACTTTCATTGGGAGCTCATTCCATATTTTTATTATGCTCTCTCTGGAAAAAGTTGCCCCAAAGATTATCTTCAATTTTTTTTCTTCTGACTCAAATTCTGACTCCTTTTGCCCTGTGAAAAAGACTGACCATCCACCCTATCTATGCCTTTCCTGCTATTATACATCTCTATATGGGAACCCCTCAGCCTCCTGTGCTTCAGAAAAACATAAACAGCTCATTCAGTCTCCCCTGCTACACCTGGACTGGAAAGTTTGAGTGAAACTCCAATCATGCACCTGGGGTCTGTTTAGGGTGCGATAGAATGAATGCAAGTTGCTTTAGTTACATCTATGAAGAGTTTTGGCATTTCCTGCAAGTGGAAATATTTCTACATCTCTCTATCAAACCTTTACATAAGAAGTAATGAAAGACCGTTGTTCTGTAGGCGCACACTAGAATAACTGTACATGCAGCAGTAGTCCATGAATGGTAATTAAGGAAGCCGTTCATTAGTTTAAATGCTGAGAATTGAAAAGTAATGTTGTAGACAAAGGACCTGTTTAGATTTTCTTCTGGAAAAGACAAAGCCACAGCATTTTCCCTGAAAGACTGAATTGCTGCCAAACAGATTCTCCAATTCATTTTGTTATCTTAGTGCAACAAAGAAAGTCAGCATCAGCCAGCTAGATTATTTGCAAAGGATAATGGGAATTGGGCAGAAGAGCAGAGAGAAATAGATGAGAAATTATGCAAAACTGTAATAATAGACATTAAACATTTAGGGTCAATCGGAAGAATGGTGATCACAGTGGAGGGGAAGAAGGAGATGATGGCTAAAAATTAGGCATGGTCTCTGGGAAGGCCTGTGGATCAGCAATTACCCATGGTTCCCTGCAGGGGTGTCAGGCCTGTACATGTAGGCTCCTCCTCATCTCCTGCCACTTGTTTCCAATTCATCACCTGCAGTCCATTTAAACCTAGATTTCAGCAAAAGTCCTTGTTCACTCAAACTAGCCAGCCTCAAAACAGTTGCTCCTAGCCTTCAGTTACCTTG
Organism: Mobula hypostoma; assembly: GCF_963921235.1. Lineage (NCBI taxonomy): Eukaryota > Metazoa > Chordata > Chondrichthyes > Myliobatiformes > Myliobatidae > Mobula > Mobula hypostoma. The sequence goes on along the minus strand of NC_086103.1, from coordinate 85,579,415 downwards.
TTGCCTGTGAGTTTAGTGTTATTTCTGTCTTGTTTTGTGTCCCCTCAAGATTTTCACACTTTATTATTCAAGTTGGTGATCGCCACTAAATCGTCTCTGCTGCTTTGTTTTTGGGTCAAGTCTTCTCTACATTTCCTGAAAAGATGAAACCATTGATTGACCCAACAGAGTATGCTCACTTCAAGGAAGTCATCTGTCAACATGAGCACACAATCCAGAAAGAGCAGGAAACCATTCAGCATCTGCTTGCCACTCTCTTTCATCTGTCTCGATACAGCAACCTGTGACAGGCAACCATTTCCCTTTGATCCCCTGATTCTCAGCCTGATGCTACAACTTCCTGTCCCAGCGTGTCATACACATTGCATTCCAGCCATCTCTATTCTACAAACAGAGCGAAAATTGCCTTTGTCATCTCTATTGACTGGGTGAACTCTGATCTAGGCCACTGCTATCTGAGACACTAAACCTCCATTTGCAATAAATATGAGGAATTCACCAGTGAGATGTACTGGGTTTTTGACTACCTGGGAAGTGGAAGGGAGGCACCAGATTGGATACTTCACCTGTGTTAAGGCTCTCACTCTGTGCTCCATTCCATCATGAAATTCAAGAGCCTGAAGGCAGAGTGCAGCTGGAATGAAGAGGTGCTGCTGGCCCTTTACGATCACAGCCACTTGGGGTGCTAAAAAGATGAGCTGGCTACCCAGGAGATGGCCACTGATCTCGAAAGCCTCAACACCCTGTCCTTCTCTGTTGACAATCACCTTATGGAACAACCCACCACGTCACCAGTCAGAATCCCAATTCCGTTTCCAGAACCATTTCAGGCTGCAGAACCCTCATCAGCAACACCTCCAGAACCCAGGTAGTTTGAGAGAGCTCCCTTAATCCTCCACAAGTGTGAGCATCGGTGGAGTAACAACTTGTGCACTTATTGTGGAGCAGCCAATCACCCACACATCAAATGCCCACTGTGCTCGGGCAACAGCACAACCAGCGGTGACAAGGCATTCTATCTGGTAAGCACTCCCTGACCCCACATTCCAGCATCATAACCTGACTCGCTCTCTGTCCTCCTCCACACCCCGAGGTGTCTCTGCACACAGGAGACTCTGATTTATTCTGATGCAACAGGCAACTTTCTGAAATGGACTGTGTGTGTGCAGCTTGGACTCCCTACAGAGACTATCTCTCACCTTTCCTACATCACGGTCATTGGCAGACGTCTCTTGAGGTCTGGGATGATCAGAGCATGCACACAGCCCGTGCACATGTGCATCGGAGAGCACTCGGAGTCTATCCAATTCCTTTTGATTGCCTTGCCCAAACTCCTCTCATCTTGGGTTATCCCTGGCTCTCCGCTTACGACCCTCACCTGCTGAACTGGGGACCCACCTGCTGGACCATCTGCCTGCAATCTCAGTTGAACTCACTTGATAAATCCATAGAGATAGAGGAAGAACTTGCTCTCTCCAAAATCCCACAGGAATACCATGACTTAGCCATTGCTTTGAGTAAAAGGGAGGCCAGCACCCTGCTGTCTCTCATGCCACGCAACTGCATGATTAATCTCCTCCCAAGTAACACCCCTCACAAGGTCATCTGCTCTCCCTCTCCCATCTGTAAACTCAAACCATGAATGCCTACTTTGCCAAAGCACTACAGACAGCATGGCTTCATTCAACTATGGGTTAGCCCCCAGCCAGTTCAGGATTCTTATTTGTCAAGGAGAATAGAGGTCTTCATCCTCTATCTGTGAACTCAACAAAATCAACTTTAAGTACAGCTACCCTCTCCCGTTGATGGATAACAAATTCAAAATAGTCTGTGGGGCCCAGATCTTCACCAAACTGGATCTACAGAGCACATTAACCTGAACTGCCTCCACCGGGAGATGAGTGAAACATGCATTCATAATACCCACTGGTCACTACAAATATTTTAAGATGCCTTTTGAAATTTCCAACAGTCCAGTCATTTTCTAAGCCTACATCAATGAGCTCCTCTGAGACTTACTACACAAGTATGTGTTCATCTACCTCGATGACATCCACATCATCTCCAAGGGTCACCAAGTGCACATCTGTCACGTCAATCAATCCACCAGCATCTCCTCAGAACAACTGTACTGCAAGTTAGAATAATGCTAGTTTCACACCCCAGTCATTTCCTTCCTGGGATACATCCTTTCACCCCATGGACCCAGAAAAACGTAAATGCTGTGTTTGAATGGGCACAACCATGCTCCCTCAAGCAGCTACTGCACTTCTTGGACTTCCAACTTCTAACACTGGTTCATTAGAAACATCAGCCAAATCACTGCTCTTCTCACCTCCCTCGCCAAATTGCTTATCTCACGAATAACCTGGTCTGCTGCTGTGGACCACACTTTCGAGGAGCTCAAGGGACGATTCACCACCGCTCCCATTCTATACCATCCAAACCCCTCCAGACCTTCTGTGATAGAGGTGATGCATCTGGCGCTAGTGCTGGGGCCATCCTCTCCTAGCAAGGACCAGACAGGAAGAAGCACACTTGTGCCACCGTCTTGCATAAGTTCAACTCTACACAGCCCCATGATGGAGTAGGTGACAGAGAGCTACTCACTATCAAATGGACCTTGGAGGAATGGAGACATTGACTGACTGGAAACACAAAGCCTTTCCTGATCTGGACTGACCACCAGAATCTCATCCATTCTAAAGACTCACTAACTCAACCGACATCAGGCTCGCTGGCCCCTCTTCGAGCAATTCAGCTTCACCATTTTATTTTCTCCAGTCCTGCTGAAGGGTCTTGGCCCAAAATATCAACTGTACTCTTTTCCATAGATGCCACCTGGCCTGCTGAGCTCCTCCAGCATTTTGTGTGTTGCTTGGATTTCCAATATTTGCAGATTTTCCTCCCTTACCACCATTCAGGGCCCCAAACAGTCCTTCTAGGTGAGGCAACACTTCACCTGTGAGTCGACTGGGGTGATATACTGCGTCTGGTGCTCCCGATGTAGCCTTTTATATATTGGCAAGACCCGATGCAGACTGGGAGACCACTTTGCTGAACATCTACGCTCGGTCCGCCAGAGAAAGCAGGATCTCCCAGTGGCCACACATTTTAATTCCACATCCCATTCCCATTCTGACATGTCTATCCTCAGCCTCCTCTACTGTAAAGATGAAGCCACACTCAGGTTGGAGGAACAACACCTCATATTCCGTCTGGGTAGCCTCCAACCTGATGGCATGAACATCGACTTCTCTAACTTCCGCTAAGGCCCCACCTCCCCCTCGTACCCCATCTGTTACTTATTTTTATGCACACATTCTTTCTCTCACTCTCCTTTTTCTCTCTCTGTCCCTCTGAATATACCTCTTGCCCATCCTCTGGGTCCGCCCCCCTTGTCTTTCTTCCCGGACCTCCTGTCCCATGATCCTCTCGTATCCCCTTTTGCCTATCACCCATCCAGCTCTTGGCTCTATCCCTCCCCCTTCTGTCTTCTCCTATCATTTTGGATCTCCCCCTCCCCCTCCAACTTTCAAATCCCTTACTCATTCTTCCTTCATTTAGTCCTGACGAAGGGTCTCGGCCTGAAACGTCGACTGCACCTCTTCCTACAGATGCTGCCTGGCCTTCTGCGTTCACCAGCAACTTTGATGTGTGTTATTGCAGATTTTCTCTTGTTTCTGATTCTATTATAGTTATTGGATTTACTGAGTTCTCAGGGTTGTATATGGTAACATATGTGCTTTGATAATAACTTGAAGAGGTCATTTGTCTGGCATCAGGCCTCAAGTTCTTCCACCTCCTCTGTAGGCCGTCTCATTGTTGTTGGTGAGGAGCCCCACCACTATCGTGAAATTGGTGAACTTGGCAATGTAATCACAATGTGTTTGGCCGTGCAGTCAAGTGTGAGCAGAGCCTAGAGCAGTGGGCTCAGCAACCAGCCCTGGTGATGGTGGGGGAGGCACTATTTAGAAGTCGATGAGGAGGGAGAAGTGCTTGTGCATCTTGACTTTGAGGTCTGTTTGTTAGAAAGCCCCACACCTGGTTGCACAGCTGTATATTTAGACAAAGGATTAGAAGTTTGTTCACCAAGTTCTGAGAAACAACAGTCTTGAATGCTTAACTGAAATGGCATTCTGACATTTGCGAGACATTCTGAAGATGCTGGAAATCCAGACAAAGACATACCAAGCACTGGAGGAATTCTGCAGGTCAGGCAGCATCTATGGGAATGAATAATTAGTTGATGTTTTGAGATGAAGAGTCTCGCCTCAAACCATTGACTGTTTATTAATTTCCATAGATTCTCCTGCCCTGCTGAATTCCTCCAGCATTTTGTGTGTGTTGTTCTGACATAAGTGTCCTTGTTTTCCAGGTGTCAGGGCCAGGTGCTATGGCATTTGTCATAGAATTTTATTTATTTATTTATTGAGATACAGCACAGAATAGACCCTTCGAGCATTGCCCAGCAAGCCCCGATTTAACCCTAGCCTAATTGTTGGACAATTTACAATGACCAATTAACACTCTAACTGGGGAGGAAACCAGAGCTCCCGGAGAGAAACCACACATTCTATGGGAGGACATATAGACTCTTTACAGATGGTGTTGGAATCAAACTCCGAGCTCTGCCCCAAGCTGTAACAGTGTTGCACTAACCGCTACATTACTGTGGCACCTTCTTGACCAGTTCTGCTGGTGTGTGTGTGTATATGTGTGGATGTGTGCCATAACCAGCAAAACACTTCATGATGATTAGCGTCAGTGCCACCAGGCGGTAGTCATTTAGTTCTAAAGGTGTGAAGTTCTTTGTTCTTGAAGTGTTGGAGATGTACACTGAGACGTAATTCCTGAGTACTCTGCCTGGGATGTTAGGAACATAGAAAACCTACATCACAATACAGGCCCTTCGGCCCACAAAGTTGTACTGAACATGTTCCTACCTTAGAAATTATGAGGCTTACTTATAGCCCTCTATTTTTTTAAGCTCCTTGTACCTATCCAAAAGTCTCTTAGAAGACCATATTGTATCCGCCTCTACCACCATTGCCGGCAGCCCACTCCACGCACTCACCACTCTCTGCGTAAAAAACTTACCCCTGACATCTCCTCTGTACCTACTCCCCAGCACCTTAAACCTGTGTCCTCTCGTGGCAACCATTTCAGCCCTGGGAAGAAGCCTCTGACTATCCACACAATCAATGCCTATCATCTTATACACTTCTATCAGGTCACCTCTCATCTTTCCTCGCTCCAAGGAGAAAAGGCTGAGTTCACTCAACCTATTCTCATAAGGCATGCTCCCCAATCCAGGCAACATCCTTGTAAATCTCCTCTGCACCCTTTCTAAGGCTTCAACATCCTTCCTGTAGTGAGGCAACCAGAACTGAGCACAGTACTCCAAGTATGGTCCTATAGAGCTGCGACATTACCTCTCGGCTCCTAAATTCAATTCCACGATTGATGAAAGCAATACACCGTACACCTTCTTAACCACAGAGTCAACCTGCACAGCTGCTTTGAGCGTCCTGTGGACCCTGACCCCAAGATTCCTCTGATCCTCCACACTGCCAAGAGTCTTATCATTAATACTATATTCTGCCATCATATTTAACCTACCAAAATGAACCACTTCACACTTATCTGGGTTGAACTCCATCTGCCACTTCTCAGCCCAGTTTTGCATCCTATCGATGTCCCGCTGTAACCTCTGACAGCCCTCCACACTATCAACAACACCTCCAACCTTTGTGTCATCAGCAAACTTACTAACCCATCCCTCCACTTCCTCATCCAGGTCATTTATAAAAATCACGAACAGTAAGGGTCCCAGAACAGATCCCTGATGCACTCCACCGGTGACCGACCTCCATGCAGAATATGACTCATCTACAACCACACTTTGCCTTCTGTGGGCAATCCAGTTCTGGATCCACAAAGCAATGTCCCCTTGAACCCTATGCCTCCTTACTTTCTCAATAAGCCTTGCATGGGGTACCTTGTCAAATGCCTTGCTGAGATCCGTATACACTACATCTATTGCTCTTCCTTCATCAATGTATTTAGTCACATCCTCAAAAAATTCAATCAGGCTCATAAGGCATGACCTGCCCTTGACAAAGCCATGCCGACTATTCCTAATCATATTATACCTCTCCAAATGTTCATAAATCCTGCCTCTCAGGATCTTCTCCATCAGCTTACCAACCACTGAGGTAAAACTAACTGGTTTATAATTTCCTGGGCTATCTCTATTCCCTTTCTTGAATAAAGGAAAAACATCCACAATCCTCCCAATCCTCCGGAACCTCTCCCGTCCCCATTGATGATGCAAAGATCATCGCCAGAGGCTCAGCAATCTCCTCCCTCGCCTCCCACAGTAGCCTGGGGTACATCTCATCCAGTCCCAGCAACTTATCCAACTTGATGCTTTCCAAAAGCTCCAGCACATCCTCTTTCTTAATATCTACATGCTCAAGCTTTTCAGTCTGCTGCAAGTAATCACTACAATCACCAAGATCCTTTTCCATAGTGAATACTGAAGTAAAGTATTCATTAAGTACCTCTGCTATTTCCTCCGGTTCCATACACACTTTCCCACTGTCACACTTGATAGGTCCGATTCTTTCACGTCTTATCCTCTTACACTTCACATACAGTACTTGTAGAATGCCTTGGGGTTTTCCTTAATCCTGTCTGCCAAGGCCTTCTTATGGCCCCTTCTGGCTCTCCTAATTTCCGTCTTAAGCTCCTTCCTATTAGCTTTATAATCTTCTAGATCTCTAATATTCCCCAGCTCTCTGAACCTTTTGTAAGCTTTTCTTTTCTTCTTGACTAGATTTATTACAGCCTTTGTACACGGTTCCTGTACCCTACATAACTTCCCAGTCTCATTGGAACGTACCTATGCAGAACTCCATACAAATATCCCCTGAACATTCGCCACATTTCTTCTGTACTTTTCCCTGAGAATATTTGTTTCTAATTTAAGCTTCCAGTTTCCTGCCTGATAACCTCATAGTTCCCCTTACTCCAATTAAACGCTTTTCTAACTTGTCTGTTCCTATCTCTCTCCAATGCTATTGTAAAGGAGATAGAATTATGATCACTATCTCCAAAATGTTCTCCCACTGGGAGATCTGACACCTGACTAGGTTCATTTCCCAATACCAAATCAAGTACAGTCTCTCCTCTTGTAGGCGTATCTGGCCCAGCAGCTTTATGGGGTTTACGAGGGTCAGATTTCTTCCTGCATCTGCTGCTGTTACAGACAGTGGCTTCTCTCTTGGAAGGGAAAGTGTTTGTGGCTGGCATTGTATTGTCTGCGTCAAAGCATGCATAAAAAAAGTTTAGTGTTGGGGAGAGAGACATCACTGGTACAATCGGCACAGTTTTTCCTTACATAGTCAGTAATGTCCATGATGCCGAGCCAGACATGCAAGGGATTGTTATTGGAAGGGTTCTTGAATTTTTTATGTGTGTAGGTGATTTTTGTCCTCTTGATGCCCAAGATGATATTTCTCCTGGCTGCTTTGAAAGCTGTTCTGTCACTAGACTTGAAGGCAGTGTTTTAGGCTTTTAATAGGGAGTGCACCTCCACGTTCAACCATGGCCTCTGGTTGGGCAGTGAGATGACCATCCTTGAGGTAGCGATGTTGTCTACACACTAGCAGGTGTTGCCAGTGTAAATGGAGTGCATTACTCAGTCTGTGTCTTCTCCATTTGTGGTGGTCTCTGAACATCTGCCTGCTGGTATGTTCAAAACTGTCCTGAAGCATGGAGATTACCTCATGATGTGATAGTCTTCTTGACTGCTTTTTCCATTTTCAGCAGCGATTGGTTTGCTTGTATTAACAATATGCAAATGTGGTCAAAGAGGCCAAGATGACGGTTTGAGAGAGCTTTGTAAGTACCATGTCTTTTTGTGCAAACATGGTGCAGTCTGTTTGTTCCCCTAGAGGCCATGGCGACATGTTGGTGGGATTGGGGTAACATAACCTGTAGCTTAACCTGAATGAAGTCTCCTGCAATTATTAAGAGACCATCCAGCTGCTTGTTTAGCAGAGTTGATACTGTAAAGCACTGTGCATCCAAAGCGTTTGCGCTCAAGGGTGATGAAGACAGCGATGATCAACACAACTTCACTCTAGGAAATGGAACTAACTTCTGTAGTTCTCAGAGGGCATCAATTTGGTACCAGAGTCACACAGAAAAGGAGAGTAGTTTTCTACTCTCCTGAAAGATATTGGGTAATTATTAGTGTTTTATCATAATCTGTCAGCTAACTTAAAGTAATATAATATTCTCAAACCAATATAATATTCTCAAACCTTATAATGCAATTGGAACTCTTACTTCTCAGTCCACTGGAGTAAGCATAAGGCTACCCAACCAGCACATTCCAGTTACAGTATATTATCAGGCTTAGGAATTCTTACGTTGCTCTTTTCCAATTCAACTTACAAATATTTCTGTTAGCAGGGTGTTAACAGGCTGAAATAAACATCAAGGAGCCAAAAAAAAAATAAATACAATGAATTTTTGAATTGCTGACAGGAATAGAAATATAGAAAACCTACAGCACAATGCAGGCCCTTCAGCCCACGATGTTGTGCCAAACATCTACTTACTTTAGAAGTTACCTCTGGTTATCCATAGCCCTTTATTTTTCTAAGCTCCATGTACCTATCCAGGAGTCTCTGATCTGGATTAGAAAGTGGAGGGATGGGTTAGTAAATTTGCTGATGACACAAAAGTTGGGGGTGTTGTAGATAGTGTGGAGGGCTGTCAGAGGTTACAGTGGGACATCAATAGGATGCAAAACTGGGCTGAGAAGTGTCAGATGGAGTTCAACCCAGATAAGTGTGAGGTGGTTCATTTTGGTAGGTCAAATATGATGGCAGAATATAGTATTAATGGTTAGACTCTTGGCAGTGTGGAGGATCAGAGGGATCTTGGGGTCCAAGTCCATAGGACACTCGAAGTTGCTGCTCAGGTTGATTCTGTGGTTAAAAAGGCATACGGGGCATTGGTTCCAACCATGGGATTGAGTTTAAGAGCCCAGAAGTAATGTTGTAGCTATATAGGACCCTGGTTAGACCCCACTTGGAGTACTGTGTTCAGTTCTGGTCACTTCACTACAGGAACGATATGAAAACTATAGTAAGAGTGCAGAGGAGATTTACAAGGATGTTGCTTGGATTGGGGAGCATGCCTTAGGAGAATAGGTTGAGTGAACTCGGCCTTTCCTCCTTGGAGGGACGGTGGATGAGAGGTGACCTGATAGAGGTGTATAAGATGATGAGGGGCATTGATCGGGTGGATAGTCAGAGGCTTTATTCTGGGGCTGAAATGGCTAACATGAGAGAGCACAGATTTAAGGTGCTAGGAAGCAAGTACAGAGGAGATGTCAGGGGTAAGTTTTTTTTTATATTAATACACAGTCAGTGGTGAGTGTGTGGAATGGGCTGCGAATTTCATACAATCATGAGCCTGACTTTCTAGTCCACATTAATCAGATGCTGGAGCTCCAAATGTACCTGCCTAATGATAAACAAGGTCCTTTATGTAGAAATCTGGTGAGAGGAGACGGCAATGTTCAGTGATGATCTGAGGCTGTGAAGGAGTGTTTGACAGGTATCCTAAAAATGGTGAGGGCAGAAACGTAGTCACTCACAATGTAAAATGAGGCCATTGTGTCCACAGGCCCACCCATTCCTGGCAGAGCAAAACCCTCCATTTCCCTTCAGCATTACAACATACACTCTTTCAAGTCCTCTGATTCTTTTTTTTGTCATTTGTCTACACTAAGGGTAATTTACCATAAGACATAGGAGCAGAATTAAGCCATTCAGCCCTTTGGGTCTGCTCTACCATTTCATCATAGCAGATCTATTATCCCTCTCCACCCCTTTAGACCTTCACACCATGACTAATTAAGAACATATCAACCTCTGCTTTAAATATACCCAGTGACTTGGCCTCCCTTGCCCTCTGTGTCGATGAATTCCACAGGTCCACCCTCTGCCTAAAGAAATTCCTCCTCATCTGTTTCAAAGTGATGTCCTTCTATTCTTAGGCTGTGCCATCTAGTCCTAGACTCTCCCACTATAGGAAACATCCCCTCCACATCTGCTCCGTCTAGCCCCTTTCAATATTCAATAGGTCTCAATGAGATGCCCTCCCCTGCCATTCTTCTAAACTTCAGCACATACAGGCCCGCAGCCACCAATTTCTCCTTGTATATTAAACTTGTCATTCCTGGGATCATTCTTGTGTACCTCCTCTAGACCCTCTCCAATGCCAGCATATCCTTTTAGATAAGGGACCCAAAACTGCTTACAGTACTCAAAGTATGGTATAGCCAATGCCTTATCAAACCTCAGCATTATCCTTGCTTTTCTATTCTAGTCCCCTCAAAATAAAAGATAGCATTGCATTTGCACTCCTCACCACCAACCCGACCTGCAAATTAACCTCCAGGGAATCCTGAGAGAGCACTCCCAAGTCCCTTTGCACCCCTGATTTCTGAATTTTCTCCCTATTCAGAAAGTAGTTTGCCTTTATTCCTTCTACTAAAGTGCATGACCATACACTTCCCTACACTATTCTATCTGCCACTTCTTTGCCCATTCTCATCATTGTGCTTCCCCAACTCTACTTGCCCCTCCAATTATCTTTGCATTGTCTGCAAACTTGGCCACAAAGTTACTAATTCCGTCATCCAAATTATTGAGATATAACATGAGAAGATTCAGCCCTAACACCAACACCTGAAGCTCAATGGCAGCTGGCCAGTAAGGGTTCCCTATATTCTCCGTTTAGTCATCTTGGCTTTGCTTTAAAAAATACCTTGTCACCACTAACTGCTAAACATACAAACTAAATGAAAGGGAAACAAGAGCGCTGGGAGATAAGCAGTGTACTTCATTTTTTATTTTAAATGAGGATCATGAAATATACAATTTGTATTTTTGCATACAACCATAATGACTTTGATAAAAACAAGGAATATTTAGTTAAGCAATATATAATATTACTCTAACACCACTGAAATATTAAATACACAACAGTGTGACCTCCAGAAAGCCATCTCATATTGAAGTGGCAAATCAAAACCAAACTTGAATCACTGAAGGATGCACAACAGCTGTGGCAGGGGCTGAATGCTAAATTCTACAAAGTGAACCAAGTGACATGTGATGAGACGTTTTCATTCCCAGATTCAATGCCTTTTGCACTCACTCTGAATAGCAAAACATAGAGGCACCTTCAGGAACTTCCCCAGCCCCCAACGACCCAGTGATCTCAGTCTCTGACACCTACGTGAAAGTGTCCTGCAGGAGGGTTAACCCACGGAAAGCATCATCCGACCCAGATGGGGAACCTTGTCGAGTACTAAAAACATATTCTGATCAACTGGCTGCTGGCTGGAGTGTTAATTGGTATCTTTAACCTCTCACTTGGCAGTGTAAGGTACCGCCTGCTTCAATCATACCAGTGCTAAGAATAAGGTAGTAACCTGCCTCAAAACTATCGCCCGGTAGCACTTGCATCCACTGTGATGAAGAGCTCTGTGAGGTTGTTGATGAAACGTATCAAATTCCTGCTTGAGGACTGTGGTAAACCATATATATATAGTAACTGGGTTAGCTGTCTGGACACACCCCTCTGCTGACTGCCCCTGTGGCTCCTCCCACAGACCCCTGAATAAAGGTGATTCGGCCAGTGCTCCTCCTCTCAGTCCAGGGGCAGATACTCAGCATGGTGGAGGTCACATTTTACTGCTAATAAAAGCCTTTCAGTATTTACTCTACTTCCAGTCTTTTGGAGTTATTGATGGTGCATTAATTTTATTTGCAGTAATTTTAAGGCATGGAACGTACCCTGAGACCGGACAAGTTAGACCTCGACCCGCAGACACCTGAAGCTGGAAATGCTTTCGAACTCTGGCTGGCTTGCTTCGAATCATACCTAGGGGAGACTGAAGTGACCGAGTCCACAGCAAAGTGCACAGTTCTCCTCTCCAGGGTCAGTCCACGGGTCTACTTGACGATCAGACACCAGCCGACCTACGATGGCGCGATGAGCGCCCTCAAAAGACAATACCTGCGACTGGTAACACCGTCTATGCGTGCCATCACCTAGTGACGCGGCAGCAGCAGCCTGGGGAATCGAGTGCTGAGTTTGTCCGGGCCCTACAGACACCCGTGCGGACCTGTGGCTGCCGAGAACTGACGGCAGAACAGCATGCGGAGCTCCTAGTGAGAGACGCCTTTGTCACGGGGACCAGGTCAGTGTATGTGCGCCAGCGGCTGCTAGAACAAGCTGATCTTACCTTACGTTCAGCGATTGAACTGGCCGACACGCTGGAGGCCGCTCTGCACAACTCTGACGCTCTTCAGACACACGATCCCCCGATGGCCTTGTGGACGCAGCTGACCCCGCAACCCGCCGGTGAATCGACCACGGCTGCTGCCAGTTGCGAGTCCGCGAAGTGCTACTTCTGCAGACTCGAGAAGCACCCCCGGAAACGCTGCCCAGCCCGACAAGATACCTGCTCCAGCTGCGGAAAGAAGGGCCACTTCGCCAAGGCCTGTAAGACTAAACCGCGAGCGGGATCGAGCAGCGCCGCGTGCGAGGCATGGGGGTTGTCATCTTGCCTGCACGCCACCACCATGTGTGAGACATGGGGCGGCGATCTTGGTCGGCGCCACCTCCCACCGCCTAAGACCCACGGGTGCTCACGGGGCACCCCTCCGTGCTAGACCAAGACAGCGACTCAACTCTGGCCTCTGTGACCCTCGACCAAAGCGCTCCCCACCAGCTCGCAAGGTCAATGATGGACATCCTAGTGGAGGGGCGCAGGACAAACTGCCTGTTTGACACAGGCAGCACGGAGAGTTTTATCCACCCAGACACAGTGCAGCATTGCGGACTCATGATACAGCCGGTAAGTCAGAGGGTCACCATGGCTTCCAGGTCGCATAGAACAGACATCCGGGGGGGGGGGGGTTGTGTAGTGACGATAGTGGTGCAGGGCACAGAATATCGAGACTTTACATGACTGGTCATGCCTCAACTGTGTGTCCCTGTGCTATTGGGGCTGGACTTCCAGAGCCACCTGAAAAGCGTGACAATGGAGTATGACGGGCCCCTCCCACCAACTACTGTCATAAATCCCCAGTTTTGTAGGAATACGTCACATACCCCGCTACTGACCACCCACACACACCGACCTGCACATCCCACCCAACATCATGTCAACAGTTGCACTACAGACACCACTTGCGGCCCCTCCACCCTCAGGATCCCTCCCCCACCGCTGTTCGCCAACCTGACCCCCGACTGTAAACCTGTGCCAACTAAAAGCAGGAGGTACAGAGCGGGGGACAGAGCCTTCATTAAGTCGGAGGTGCAGCGGCTGCCAAGGGAGGGGGTCATTGAGTCAAGCACAAGTCCTTGGAGGGCGCAGGTGGTCGTTGTTTGGAACGGGGAGAAAAATAGGATGGTCGTGGACTATAGCCAGACCATCAATAGGTTCACGCAGCTCGACGCGTACTCTGTACCCCGCATCGCGATTATGGTCAATCAGCTAGCACATTACAAGGTGTACTCGACCATAGACCTAAAATCCACTTACCATCAGCTCCCCATCTGCCGGGAGGACCGCCCTTACACTGCCTTCGAGGCAGGCGGCAGGCTTTATCACTTCCTGTGTATCCCCTTCGGAGTCACGAATGGTGTATCTGTCTTCCAGAGGGAAATGGACCAGATGGTGGACCAGTGCCAACTGAAGGCCACGTTCCCATATCTGGATAACATCACCATCTGCGGTCCCGACTGGCAGGATCACGACAACAACCTCCAAAAATTTCTCCAAGCAGCCACAGCTTTCAATGTCACCTATTACAAGGACAAGTGTGTGTTCGGGACCACCGACTTGCTATCCTTGGGTGTGTCGTGGAGGACGGAGTCATTGGCCCTAACCCCAACCAAACTCCCTCTTCCCAACACCCTCAGAGCCCTCAAAAGGTGCCTGGGCTTCTTTTCATATTACGCCCAATGGGTCTCTTAACTACGCAGACAAGGCCCGCCCCCTGGTCGTCCACCACATTCCCCCTCTCTGCCAAGGCCTGCGTGGCCTTCAGCCGCATAAAAGGGGACATTGCCAAAGCAACAATGCATGCAGTGGACGAGGCCGTTCCCTTCCAAGTAGAGAGTGACGCCTCCGACTTTGCACTAGCTGCTACCCTCAAACAGGCAGGAAGACCGGTGGCATTCTTCTCCCGTACCCTTCAAGGCCCTGAAATTCAGCACTCTGTGGTAGAGAAAGAGGCCCAGGCTGTATTGGAAACTATTAGGCACTGGAGGCACTATCTCGCCGGCAAAAAGTTCACCCTGCTGACTGACCAGCACTCAGTCACATTCATGTTTAGTAACCAACAGCGGGACAAAATCAAAAATGGTAAAATTCTGAGGTGAAGAATCGAACTCTCCACCTTCAACTATGACATGTACAGGCCTGGGAAGCTCAACGAGACCTCCGATGCCCTATCCCAGGGGAACATGCGCCAGCGCGCAGATCGACCGGCTGTACGCCCTACATGTAGATCTTTGCCACCCGGGGGTCACCCGGCTTTTCCACTTCGTGAAAGCCCGGAACCTGCCTTACTCCCTTGAGGAGATCAGGATGATGATCAGGGACTGCCAAATCTGCGCAGAGTGCAAACTGCACTTCTACCGACCCGAAAAGGCACAACTCATCAAGGCCACCCGCCCCTTTGAGCGACTGAATGTTGACTTTAAGGGCCCCCTTCCCTCCACCGACCGCAATGTGTACTTTCTTAACGTTATCGATGAGTATTCGCGGTTCCCCTTCGCCATTCCCTGCCTCGACACCACTACCACGTCAGTTATAAAAGCCCTGCGCAAGCTCTTCACTCTGTTCGGATACCCATGCTATATCCACAGTGACAGAGGGTCCTCGTTTATGAGTGACAAGCTGTGCCAATTCCTGTTGGCTAGGGGTATTGCAACTAATAGGACTACGAGCTATAATCCCTGGGGGAATGGACAGTTGGAGAAGGAGAATGCCACGCTGTGGAAAGCCACACTCTTAGCCCTCAGGTCAAAGAGACTGCTGGTCTCCCGCTGGCAGGAGGTCCTTCCCGAGGCACTCCACTCCATCCGCTCCCTGTTATGCACAGCCACCAATGCCACCCCTCATGAGCGGCTCTTTTCTTTTCCCAGAAAGTCGACCACTGGGACCACCCTACCAACTTGGCTGACGTCCCCGGGGCCAGTGCTGCTCTGGAAACATGCGAGGAGCAATAAACACTCCCCGATGGTCGAGAGGGTTCACTTACTTCCTGCGAACCCCCAATATGCCTACGTGGTTTTATCTGATGGGCCAGAGGACACGGTCTCCATCCATGACCTGGGGCCCGCAGGAACACCAGGCCCCTACCCTGAACACTCCATGGTGACTATTAACCCCGTATCCACCGATATATATACCCATGAGACACCACGCACTCCAAGCCCTACACAGACACCACACGACACTCCCATACCCGGCGCGACGCACACGCACGAGGGATTACCAACGCCTAACATGCTGACACCTCAAGTCAGGCTGGAGCCAGCACAATCTCCGTTGCCGGTGTAATTACCACTGGTGCTACGTAGATCACAGCGACGGACTCGACCACCTGATAGACTTGAGCTGTAAATATACTTGTTTTAAATATTGTCAGTCACTTCACCCCGCGGGACACTTCTTTTTAAAAAAAGGAGGGGTGAATGTGGTAAACCATATATGTTGTAACTGGGTTACCTGTCTGGACACGTCCCTCTGCTGACTGCCCCTGTGGCTCCTCCCACAGACCCCTGAATAAAGGCGATTGTGCCATTGCTCCTCCTCTCAGTCCAGGGCAGATACTCAGCATGGTGGAGGTCACATTTTACTGCTAATAAAAGCCTTTCAGTATTTACTCTACTTCCAGTCTTTTGGAGTTATTGATGGTGCATCAAGGAGAAAGTAGGATCTGCTCTAAATTTGCCAACTGCTGCAGCAGGTCAAAAGCAGATGCCACTTTATTGGCTCTTCACTCAACCCAAGTATATCTAGGCAGTGAAGATCTGTACATCAGGATGCTCTTCATTGAGCACAGCTCTGCATTCAACATTATCACCCCTCAAAACTAATCAATAAGCTGCAAGCTCTTCACCTCAATACTGCCTTGTGCAATTGGATCCTTGATTTCATCGCTTGCAGAGCCCAGTCAGTTCAGATTGGCAACAATATTTTCACGATCTCCACCAGCACAGGGGCACCACAAGACTGTGTGCCTAGCCTCCTGCTCTACTCACTTTATACGTATGACTGAGGCTAAGTACAGCTCCAATGCCATATTTAAGTTTGCTGGCGACACCACAGTTGGCCGAATCTAAGGTGGTGATGAATCAGCAAAGAGGATGGAGATTGAAAATCTAGCTGAGTGATACCAAACAACAATTTCTCACACAGTTTTAGCAAACTCAGAGAGCTGATAATTGACTACAGGAGGTGGAAACCAGAGGCCCTCAACCAGTCTGCATCAGAGGATCAGATGTGGACCAGTCAGCAACTTTAAATTCCTTGGCGTTATATTTTCAGGTGGGCATGTGGCCAAGTGGTTAAGGCATTTGACTAGCGACCTGAAGGTCGTGAGTTCGAGCCCCAGCTGAGGCAGCGTGTTGTGTCCTTGAGCAAGGCACTTAACCACACAGTGATCTGCGACGACACTGGTGCCAAGCTGTATCGGCCCTTGCCCTTCCCTTGGACAACATTGATGTCGTGGAGAGGGGAGACATGCAGCATGGGCAACTGCCGGTCTTCCATACAACCTTGCCCAGGCCTGCGCCCTGGAGAGTGAAGACTTCCCAGGCGCAGATCCATGGTCTCGCAAGACTAACGGATGCCTTATTTTTTCAGAGGATCTGTCATGGGTCAAGCACACAAGTTACATTAGAAAAAAAAAGCACAGCAATGCCTCTACTTTCTTAGAAGTTTGCAAATATTCGGCATGTCATCTAAAGCTTTGACAAACTTCTATAGATGACTGACCACCAAGTTTGGATCTGCTAATGACGTATCTGACTGAAGTGTCAAAGCTCTGTTGTTGGGACTGTGTCTGAATCTGAGAGCCAGCCAGAGGCAAATGTATGAATCAGTACCCATAACTGGAAGCCAGACAGGTTGATGTGAATGCATACACCGACAAATCCAGAAAGCTCAGAAATACAAGTGATTCCTCTGGTTTGAAATTAAGGAAGATGAATTTTAGTATCCAGGGGAAAGAAAAAAGCTTCCAGTAAACATATTCCATCTGTTGGTTTCTACAGGAAACATGTAATCCGACCAAAAAAAATCTTGATGTTTGAACTTGTACTTTCCAAGGGATAAAAGCCTCAGCGAGAACTGGACTACAAATGAGCATATGTTGTTTATCCAGTGTTTAAATTCAATTTGAGAGCTCTTTAAAGCTATTTTAAATGCTCTAAAACAATTGTTATTCCACAGTCCCATTTTATTGAAACATTGTTGGATTTCCTCATTAAAATCCATGCACTTTTTTTTCAGCAAGCATTTGTGAAAATGTATAGTTGGACTTTGCTTAGCTGCTGATCTATTCTCAGTCACACTGCTGAAGCCTTACAGACCAGCATGTAGACACAGGCACACGCATACCCACGTCCCTACCGGAGAGAGCAATTGGGTCTCTCATCTTCAAATTTTTGGAGTTCATTGCCATCCAAAAAAGCCTCATTTACAGTGCTGTCAATGAATGGAACTTCTGACCTTAGAAATAAAATCTGAACATTGATCATGTCTCAACAATGGCATGCTGGAAACATGCAATTGGCCAAACGGAGATCCAATGGGTTGTAGGGTGGAGCACTTTAAATCAATCTGTTAGTATATAGAATATGGAAGAATACAGCTCAGGGAGAGGCCCTTCATCCCACAAGGTCTCTGTAGAACATTAGGCCCATTTCAACTCTATTTCTCTGCCTCTACATAATCCATCTTCTTCCATTCCCTGTATATTCATGTGTCTACCTAAAAGCCTGTGAAACACCACCATTGTATCTGCTTCCATCAACCTGGCAACCCATTCCAGGCATCCACCGCTCTGTAAATATTAAAAAAAACTTGCCACATACAGTACGTTTCCTTAAACTTTTCCCCTCACTGTAAATTTATGTCCTCTATTTTTTACATTTCTACTGCAGAAAAAGATTCTGACTGTCTACCCTACCTGTACCTCACATGATTTTATAAACTTGTCAGATCTCCCCTTCAGCCTCTGACACTCCAATGTTCACGCTCTTCGAAATCCAGCACATCATGTCAAGAGTGCTCCCAAATCTTATGTCAGCTACAGACATTCAGTCTAACAAAAAAAACATGCTTTATACATCACCACCACTGCCCAGGTACTCAAACTATTCCCACACAAGAATCATAAAGAAGCAATTGCCAGGAAAGATTATGATCCCACAGGACTCGGGTTTCATGACCCCATGTTGGGAAATCTGTTACTATACCTGCAATACAGATATCTGGCCTGCAGTATAACACATTTCCTAAGCTTGAATAGTTGATGGTGTTTTCTGACTTCACAGTAAGCTCTTCTGTCAGCATTTCTGGTAGTAGCAGTATTCCTCATTTATTATCCTAACCTAATATCATCCCTCTGAAGCAAATAACATCGCTCCAGGGGACCAATTGGTCAGGGGGTTGTGGAAAGGCAGCCAAGGATGACCAAGAATGGATGGAATCTCGGGAGTGGATAAGATAAATTTGAATACATTCCACATCCCAGCCAATAACAAGTTTGAGAGGAGGGGTAAGAAAATCAATTTGCTCTGGGGACCAATTGTTTCAGGTCCAGAGCAGTGATGAAAACGCTGGTCTGGATGGGAAAAGGGCAGTTAAGTTGTCTGGCCAGCCCAAGATCTAGAAAAATGTCCACTGCACCGAAATCAACAAAGCCTCCAAGAGCATGCTGATGTTCTTAAAAGAGAAAGTGACACCACTTCGGAAGCAGTAGGGCCAGGAGAAAATTTAGAGGTCATCACAGTCCTCCTTTTGGGAGTTTCCCAATAATTCGGGGCAAGAAGAGTGATAGTGGGTGGCCAGCCTGTCTGCAAGAAACACAGCACTTCTCTCTTTGTGTCTCCCGCTCAGATGGAAAGAGTCTTGTTCTACATATTTGTGTTGACTCTTCAAGAGAAGGAGTCAATAGCGGTCTGGGTGAAGTCCTTGAACGTTGGGTCAAAGATATCAAACAGGTGTGAAGGAAAGTTATTTGGGAAAATTCACCATCTCTTTCTCACCTCCTCTCAGATGGAGAGTTATCAATCTGGATTGCCTATCTGAGATTCTCCAGATCTTCAAATGGGTCTCTGGCCACTAAAACATCCTTAAGATCAATAAGACCCTGTTGAAATGTGGCAGCCAGCGCCTTTATATTCCAACTACTCTCTGCAGCCAAAGTGTGGAATTCTGTAGAGTAGTCCACCACAGATCTGGTGCCCTGACATAGACGGAGGAGCCTGTTGGCTGTCTCTTGACCACCGGTGGGGTGATTGAACACCCTCACTGTTGTTCTAGTAAAGAGGTTTATATTGAAGAAGGTGGATGAATCTTTACTCATAAGAGGGCCTTACCTGAAAGGGCTGAGGTGGTGTATGTCACCTTACTTCGATGTGAAGGGAATTTGGAAGGCTGTAAACAGAGAAAATCTGCAGATGCTGGAAATCCAAATAGCACACACAAAATGCTGGAGGAACTTAGCAGGCCAGGAAGCATCTCTTGGGGGGGGGGAGCGGGGGGGGGGGAGTACAGTCAACACTTTTGGCCAAGACCCTTCGGCAGGACCCAGTCTACTGAGTTCCTCCAGCATTTTGTATTGGAAAGCTGTAACTCAAATGCTAAGGAATATTGTATCAGAAACTCCAGGCAAGACTTGGAGTTATCATTACCATCAAACTGCTCAGGGCTGGTAGGTTTAATGATCCTTCACAGGAGTTAAGGAAACCTGTGGCGGTGCACAAGCAAGTACTCAGAACTAGAACCAATCTCAGAAGGACATAAATCTCACCCAACAGACTCAGAGTTTCTGCAGCAAGGTTAGTATCTCCTGGAGCAAGAGTTTGTCTCCCAAAGCTTCTCCCTGACAAGCCGATGCCGTATGCAATGGATTGTGAACAGTTGCATCCAATGTGGCACCCAGTCTTGCTGTAATGATGAATTCAGGCAAGAGAACTCATGTACAGAGTGGCTGAAGGTTCAAGTGTAGAACACAGACGAGAGTTTATTCACAGAAGGATCCTCAAAGATACACAGGTCACTCACTATGGAAAGGCTAGTTCAAGGCAGTGACGTGGTCAGTGCACGTAACTGAAATAGTACAAGGTCAAACAAGAAACCCTCAGTTACCAATAAACAACACAAAAACCACAGGGACCAATTAACAGGTAAAACAAGCCACAATTGGGTAAATTAACTACATTCTGGTGAAGTAGAGTGTTGAGATCTGGGGCCCTCCTGCCAATCCAAAGGCTTCATGAGAGCTGAGAGCTCCAGCATTTCAACATGCTTTTGCTCACAGAGCTCAGTGAGAAGAATGTATTGGGGGGGGGGGGCACATTAATGAGAGGAAGAACATGGCTGCCCTGGGCTGCGGCAGAAAGGCACCTACGGATCTTGTGTGCTGACAGGGAGAGGTTGAGTGAGTGCAACAATAGAAAAGCATGAAGAGAAGGTTCTTGGGCAAAATATGGAGCAGTCATAGAGCAATAGGGTCGTTGACCCATTTGGTCCATGTTGACCACAGCATTCTCCCTGATGGTCCCAGTTACTGTGTTTGACTCATAAGTCTCATCAGACTATCCAAATCCCTCCTAATTATTGGAATTGTACCCACCTTGACCACTTACTGTGCTGGCATATTCCAGGTATTCACTATTCTCTGTATATTTTTAAAAAAGAAAAGTTACCTCTCAGGTCTCTTTTAAATCTTCCCCCCTCTTGCCCTCTATGCCCTCTAGTTTGGACTCCCCAGCTGTGGAGGAAAGACTATGATTGTCCACTTCATTCATACCCCTCATGATTTTATCAACTTCTATGAGGTTGCCCCTCATTCTCCTGCACTCCTGGGAATAAAGATCCAGTGTGGCCAATGTCTTCCTGTACTTTTAGTCCAGGCAACATTCTTGCAAATTTCTTCTGTATCCTCTCCAGTTTAATAATGTTTTCTTGTAATTGGGTGACCTAAACTGCACACAATAATCCAAGTACAGTCTCACCAACAACTTGTACAACAGCAACATAATGTCCTATTACTAAATTTGACACCCTGCCTAATGAAGGCAGCATGCTAAACACCTTCTTCACTACCACTTTCAGCAAACTTTGTGCTTGTTCAACATTTGCCAGTGCTCTGCCATCCACTGTATACGTCCTATCCTTGTATGATAGCCCAAAATGCATAACCTTGCAATATATCTAAGATCAAATCCGTTGTTATTCCTCAGCCCAGCCCCCAAGCTATCAAGATCTCCTCATAATTTATTGTGACCTGCTACAATATTAACAAGACCTCTATGTAAGTGTCATCGGCAAACTTGCCAATTGTGCTAAATCATTTACATAAATATTGAACAACAGAGATCACAACACTGACCACTGGAGCACCTCACTAGCCGCAGGCACTCTGTGAGAGAATCACCCTTCAACCATCAGCCTCTGCTGCCTACCGTTGAGCCAGTTCTGAATCCACCTCACTAGATCACCCTGAAACTCCTGCATCCTAATCATGCAGATCAACTTGCCATGTGGGACCTTGTCAAAAGCCTTGCTAAAGTCCACTGTCTTGTCTTCATCTATTCTCTTAATTATCTCCTCAAAAAACTCCAGCAGAATCATTAGACATGACTTCCCATGCTGACTATTCCTAATTGGGCCTGGAGTCTGCAAGCGATAGTTGATCTTCCCTCCAGCAACTTCCTTACAACTGAATTCCAGCCTTTAGTTACCTGGCCTGTCCTTGCTACCCTTCTTGAACAATGTAATGACATTAGCCACCCTGCAGTCTGCTTTAACTTCGCCAACTCAAAAATACAACATCAATGTAATTATCTATACAAAGGGCTTCCCATAAGTTATAGGGTTGACTTGGTCAGGTCCTGGAGATTTGCCTTCCTTAATGCATTTCATGGATGCAACTACTGTACTTCCTTTTTCGTATATGAATATGTTCCACGACTTCACTATTTATTAGTTAATTTCTTTGGCATTCGTGATTTTCTCCTCGACAAACACCAAGGAAAAATAGACATCTAAAAGCTCAGCCATCTCCTGCAGCTCCATGTATTGGCAGCCCTGATTTTAAACACAGGATTTTGAGAGGGCCAGATTAGTCCCTAGTCACCTTTTTGCTGTTAGTATAATGGAAAAACCTCTTGGGATTATCCTTAATCCTGTCTATAAAATCCATCTCATTCCCTCCTTTTTTGCTGACTTCCCTATCATGCTTGCTTTTAAACTTTTTGTAGATGTTGAGGGATTCATACATACCCAGCTGCCTAAACATGATGTGCGCTTCCTTCTCTTTCCTTACCAAAGTCTCGATATCTCTCATCAGCTAGAGTTCCCAGATCTTGGTCTGTCTTTCCTTCACCCTAATGCAAACATGCTATCCTGGTCGATTGATATTGTAGGTTTTCACAAATAAAATGGCAGAGGCATTTTATGCTTAAGAAAAGCTGTAGTAACTCATTGAACACCAAAACCAGAACACATAGTGCACTAAAAGTCCATTACGTAACTCTCTCATCAGGTCAGACCAGCCTCTTGAAGTGAACCCCTACCCAATGTCTGAGATTGTGAATTCTGTATGAAACTCTTTTTTACTGGGCATCTCATCAGCCCTTCACTAACAGCCACTGGTCTCAGCGGTGAGAGGCTCTGTATGCCTAGGGTTGATATGACTTGGGTCCCACCAAACCTGTGAGGTTGGGATGTCTCACCTAGGCAAATCTCAATTTGTGTGAATACTGTGTAACTTATTGCTTCCATGTAATCGCCTCACAGCAAGAAATAAAGTTAACTTAGCCAAACAGTTATTAAAAAAAGAAAAATAACAAAAGGGCCCATTATAATTAAACAATCAAATGTGCGCAGGTTGGAGCTCAACTCTTCCAAAAGCCATTGTGTTGGATGTACTTATGGCGCCAACTTGTATTCACCAATCCCCAGTAGAATTCCTCCTCTTGGGCTCCACTGGACTGTGCATTTCTGCTGGAGCAAATCCTACAGCCGGTTCTCTTGAACTTCTTCTCTCTCTATCTCCGGACAAAAAAGACCTCAACCCACCTCAGTGTCCATCACAAAACCTCTTTTCCCCAGTGTTCTCTATCACCTTCTCCCAATTCCACTGTCCTGGTTGGATGACACAGCATTCCTAAGCATCCCTTATCTTTAATGGTAGCCCAAACACTACCAGCAAAACTCACTGCTTCTACAGAAAGCCATTACATGAAATGCCCTACAACATTAGCAGTAAAATCTTTACCAGGTCATTACATTCTGCCCCCCCCCACCAAATTTATCAACCCATCATTAATAATACAGTTTTCAAATGAATTCTGTGATGTCAGGACCTCAAATCCATTTCTAAATGGTAGTGACATATCTCACTAGGGGATAGACATAACACTCTGTTTCCCCCATTGCATCATAGACCAGCCCATCTGGAGGTTTCCTGACTCTCTGAGACCTCCTTATCTCATCATCCACTCCAGTCTCAGACACTCCTTGAGATCTTTCCTGTCTACTTGGAGAGATCTCCTGTCCATTACTAGTGCCTTCTGGCAACTCGTGTCCCCCTGTCACGTGACTGAGTTCAGCTTCATTCCCAGTTACCTTGGAGCCCAGTTTCCCTTCATTGTCCAGCCGCAGGCCTGCCTGTCCACAGCTGGTCCTTTCTGTTACATCCATATCAGCATGGGGAGGTTTGGGAACATCTTCAGTTACTGGGGAACTTGCATAAAGTAACATGTGCCACAACACCATTTCCTCATCTTCTGAGTTTGTAAAGCATTCAGTCATTAGGTTCCTTCAGGTATCTCCACTGATTGTCTTTCTGTTCTCCCACTACATCGCATGTCCTCCTACTAGGTGTAGGGTCCATGTCAGGCTCTGGGTCAACATGTACCTCTTGTCCTAAAGGTAGAAGGGGGTTCCAATGGAGAATTTTGACAGGTTCATTCCTGTCTTCTAGCTTCACCCAAAAAACTGGCACATTTGCCATCTGACTCTCCACTATGTAACGTGTAGCCACACAGCAGTCAGCCAACTTGTGCTTTCCTGGTAGCCCAAAATTCCTTATTGGGACTCTGTCTCCAGGCATCAATTGGGAGAACTTAGTTTTCTGATTATATCTCCCCCTGTTTCCTTGATCCTACTTGGTAGCAGAGACCTCTGTTAATTCATAAGCCTTTTGCAATTCCTCCTCATGTCAAACACAGATAGGTCTTCTGTGGCAAATCTTCCCCACCAGTCCCAAAACAGAGGGTGACAGGCAATCTTACTTCATGCTCAAACATCAAATAATATGATGAGTATCCAGTAGCTTCATTCTGTGTACAGTTGCAGCAATGGACCAGATGCGCAATATGTTGACTTCATTTGTTCTTCTTGCTGATCTCCAGACGAATGAGCATGTCCAGCAATGTCCGGTTGAACCTCTCAGGCTGGGACTCTTGATGAGAGTGATGAGGCATAGTCCTCGATTTCTCAATCCCTTCCCTGATCGCTGTGTATCCATCTGGGAAGGCCATAATGAATTAAATACTTTTCCCATAACACTTTGGCCATGGTGGATGCCCTCTGATCCTTTGTAGGGAAGGCTTGAGCATGTCTGGTGTAGTGATCAGTAATAACCAAGACATTCGCAGTCTTGCTGGAATTAGACTCTATGGAGAGGAAATCCATATATGCAATATCAAGTGTGGCCCTGCCCTCTCTAAATGGGATAAAGGAGCAGCCCTTGTAGGCAGCATCTTCCTCTGAATACTTCGAACACATGACTTGCAGTACTCTTCTACCTCAGGCGTCATTCGGGGCCAGTAGAACCAATCTCAGACCAATCCATAGGTCTGATCAAACCCCAAATGACCTGAATAATCCTCCAATGCTTCTCAGACAAAACCAACTGGCAATGCTGACGCCTCTTTGGAGGAGATGTGACCCGGTATAGACTTGATTCCTCAATTCCAGCTTGTTCCATTCTTTCAGCGGTAGAGTTATGGCAGGGTGTTTCATCTTTTCAGCTTGGACCATATCCCCTTTCACAACAGCTGACCAAACATTACCTATACAAGGGTCATCCTGATGAGCAGTGGCCACTTCCCCAGGACTCAACGCAGGCAACTCTTTGTATTCAGACCAGTCAAGTTGCAGTAAGCTTGTGGAATAGTGCAACCAGAAGCTCCCAAATGATCCACAGCTCTATCCTGCTCTGTCCTTGCCTCTTGTTTCCCCAAGGCATAAAACTGGCACATTCCTTTAACTCCAGGTGCAGGAACACTCTCCCACTCTCCATCCATTTCCAGCCTCTCATGCGCATGTTGGGACAATGCATCCACATCAGTGTTCTGTCTGCCTGGCTGATACTTCAGGCTGAAGTCACAGGCAGACAACACCACCAACCAACGACGGCCTGTGGCATCCATTTTCGCTGAGGTCAGTATATAAATCAGTGGATTATTGTCAGTCTTCACCTTGCACCATATAGATAATCACTTAGCATCCACCACTGCCCATTGCAATGCCAGAAACTCCAACCTGATCCTGATGTAGAACATCCCCTGAACCTTATTGGCTAGCATCCGTATGCAACACATATGGCAATTAGGGGTTTGCAAAAGCCAACACAGGTACTTTTGTCAACAACTCCTTTAGCAACCGAAAGGCTTCTAAACATTTTGCATCCCATCTTGCTCCAAAACTTTACCATTTTCTCCTTTCATCCTCCTCCCTTTCTTCCCTAAGGGAGGGTAACCACACAGAAGCTGATTCAAAGGATGATTCACTTTGGTGTAGTCCTTCATGAATCTCTGCTGGTACCCACTGAATCCAAGGAACAAGCATAGAGCACTCACATTCTTGGGCCTTGGCCATGAGGTCACCACCTCTATATTTAATGGATCCATAACTACTCCATCCTGTGAGACTACGTGCCCAACATAGTTGACAGACATCTTGCAAAACTGGCACTTGTCCAGTGACAATTTTAACCCTTCAGCTTTCAGGTAGTCTTGTCTCGTGCTCTTCCATGGTGGACTCAAACACTTTGAGATCATCCAGGTACACCAGTACCTGAAGCAAATTCATATCCCCAACAGTCCTCTTCATGACACGCTCAAAGGTAGCTGGTGCTCCTGATGCACCCTGGGGCATACTTACAAAGTGAAAGAATCCAAGTTGACATATGAATGCCATCTTCTCTTTGTCAGCCTTACTCAAGGGTATCTGATAGAACCTAATTCTTAGGTCCAGCACTCTGAACCACTTTTTGCTCCACTCAGGCAGGCCAACGCGTCCTTGATCCTTGGAACTGTATACTGTTTGGGGACTGTGCATTGGTTCAGTTTCTGATGGTGAACACATATTCGTACCTTCCCATTTTTCTTTCTCACCACCGCTATGCATGATGCATAGGAATTCTGTGACTCAGTGATCATCCCAGCTTCCTTCAGCTTCAACAGATGCTGCCAGACTTCCTCTATCCCTGCAGGTGCTAATCACCAAGACCTTTCTCTGAAAGGGATGTCCTCTGTCACCTGGAGGGTGTGGTGAGCACTCTTGGACTTATTTCTGATATCAATCCAATTAGACTAACTAAGGATTTGAAAAAACTATTAGAAGATATTGTAGGTGCAAGAGGTGGGACATTCCCAGTATTTTGCAAATATTGTAAGCAACGTGAGAAAGCTTTGAGGTTAAAAGTTGTTGGAGGAAGGAAAATAACACCAAGAAATTACATTGAATGACAGTGGCTCTGGAGTACCTCTAGATTTATCCATTGACCAAGTTAAAAATAATTTGGTCAGCAGAAGAGTTATGGATTCTAAGTTCTTAAAAGGAGTTTGTGATGGAGTTAGAACAGTTAGTTTATCAGAGTTGATTAAAGTTGATGGGAAGAATTTGCCCAATACAGTTAATTTAGGTGATACGAGTTATATGGTTTGAGTCTACGTGCCCCTCCCTCTGAAGTGTTTTCAATGACAGAAGTTTGGTCATGTAGCAGCTGAATGGTGGCCGATTAGAAAAAGGGGAGGTGCAACGAGACCTGGGTGTCATTATACACCAGTCATTGAAAGTGGGCATGCAGGTACAGCAGGCGGTGAAAAAGGCGAATGGTATGCTGGTATTTATAGTGAGATGATTCGAGTACAGCAGCAGGGAGGTACTACTGCAGTTGTACAAGGCCTTGGTGAGACCACACCTGGAGTATTGTGTGCAGTTTTGGTCCCCTAATCTGAGGAAAGACATCTTTGCCATAGAGGGAGTACAAAGAAGGTTCACCAGATTGATTCCTGGGATGGCAGGACTTTCATATGAAGAAAGACTGGATGAACTGGGCTTGTACTCATTGGAATTTAGAAGATTGAGGGGGGATCTGATTGAAACGTATAAAATCCTAAAGGGATTGGACAGGCTAGATGCAGGAAGATTGTTCCCGATGTTGGGGAAGTCCAGAACGAGGGGTCACAGTTTGAGGATAGAGGGGAAGCCTTTTAGGACCGAGATTAGGAAAAACTTCTTCACACAGAGAGTGGTGAATCTATGGAATTCTCTGCCACAGGAAACTGTTGAGGCCAGTTCATTGGCTATGTTTAAGAGGGAGTTAGATATGGCCCTTGTGGCTACGGGGGTCAGGGGGTATGGAGGGAAGGCTGGGGCGGGGTTCTGAGTTGGATGATCAACCATGATCATAATAAATGGCGGTGCAGGCGCGAAGGGCCGAATGGCCTACTCCTGCACCTATTTTCTATGTTTCTATGTATGTTTCTATGTGTGTAAGCGTGAAAACCAATGTGGTGGAGGACATGATCATGACAATTGTGGAGTAGGCGTTAGGCTAATTGTAACATCTATGGAGGAGAACATTGCCATGCTTCTGCAGGAAAGCCATGGAAGTGCAATGTGTTCGGCTAGAATTGGGCATATCATATGTAGAGGCTCTGCATAAAGTACAGAAGACAGTGTCAATGAGACCTATTAATATCCAGAATACAGATAGATTAAAGAAGTCTGTAAAGTACATGATTATATAACAAACAATTCTCTGATTAGCAATAAACTGAAGTTTGTCACTTTCATGGCAGATGTGGTAAATTGTACAGCACAAACTAAAAGTAGGACAGAAAATAAATATATTAAAAGCTGTAAAAAGACATCTAGAGTTAAAAGATTTAACTTGAAGTTATTACTGATGTGGAGTAAATAATGTTAAGACTTCAAAGGTGGGCTGTTAATGGTTTTTCTAATCTTACAATGGGATTGGGGAAGCCTGCTGGCTAATGGTCAAGAGTTTAAGAAATTGGATGAAGAATTTCCAAATAAACCTCAAACACAAAATACTCTGCAGATGCTGGGGTCAAAGCAACATTCACAACACGCTGGAGGAACCCAGCAGTTCGAGCAGCATCTGTGGAAATGAACAGTCAATGTTTTGGGCCGAGATGTTTCATCAGGACTGAAGAGGGAGGGAGGGGGCAGAGGCCCTATAAGGATGGTGGGGGGAGGGTGGGAAGGAGAAGGCAGGCAGGTGCCAGGTGGAAAACCAGTAAGGGGAAAGATCAAGGAGTGGGGGAGGGGAAGCAGGGAGGTGATAGGCAGGAAAGGTGAAAAAGGAATAGGGGAAAGCACAATGAGTAGTAGAAGGAGGTGGAACCAAGAAGGAGGTGATAGGCAGCTGGAGGAGGGGGCAGAATGAAACTGGGATGGGGGAAGGGCAGGGAGGGAATTACAGGAAGTTGGAGAATTCAATGTTCATGTCCGGGGCTGGAGAATACCCAGACGGTATATGAGGTTTTGCTCCTCCAACCTGATTTTGGCCTCATCATGGCAGTAGACGAGGCCATGTATGGACATATCTGAATGGGAATGTGAAGCAGAGTTGAAGTGGGTGGCAACCAGGAGATCCTATCTGTTGTGGCGGATGGAGCGGAGGTGCTCGATGAAGCGGTCCCAATCTGCGTCTGGTCTCACTGATGTAGAGGAGGCCACACTGGGAGCACCGGATGCAATAGACGAAGCCAACAGACTCACATGAAGTGTTGCCTCACCTGGAAGGACTGTTTGGGGCCCTGAATGGTGGCAAGAGAGGAGGTGTAAGGACAAGTGTAGCACTTATGCTTGCAGGGATAAGTGCCGGGTGGGAGATTGGTGGGGAGGGACATGTGAACCAGGGAGTCGCGGAGGGAATGATCCCTGCAGAAAGCAGAGAGGGGTAGAAAGGGAAAGATGTACTTAGTGGTGGGGTCCTGTTGAAGGTGGCAGAAGTTGTGGAGGATAATGTGCTGGATCCAGAGGCTGGTGGGGTGGTAGGTGAGGACAAGGGGAACTCTGTCCCTGTTGTTGTGACGAGGGGATGGGGTAAGGGCCGAAGTGCGGGAAATGGAGGAGATGCGGGTGAGGGCATCTTTGATGACGGCAGAAGGGAAAACACGATCATTAAAGAAAGAGGACATTTGAGATGTCCTCTTTCTCATCCTAGAAAGCCTCATCCTGGGAGCAGATGCGGCAGAGACGGAGGAACTGGGAATAGGGAATAGCATTTTTGCATGTGGCAGGGTGGGAAGAGGTATAGTCGAGGTAGTTATGAGAGTCAGTGGGCTCATAGAAGATGTCAGTGGACAGTCTGTCTCCAGAGATGGAGACCGAGAGATCGAGAAAGGGTAGAGAAGTGTCCGAGATGGACCAAGTGAATTTGAGGGCTGGGTGGATGTTAGAAGCAAAGTCAATGAAATTGACGAGCTCAGCATGGGTGCAGGAAGCAACATCAATGTAGTCGTCAATGTAGCAAAGGAGAAGGTTGGGGAGCAGAACCAGTATAGGTTTGGAAAACCTGATATGTGTACATGAAACCTGGTTGAAATCTTGTCCAAGTTTTAAGATACAAGGTTATGTTGTTACAAGGCCCAATGGGTAATGGAGAAGAGGTGACTACCTTTGTCAAAAATGGGATAGCACATAAAGTGTTGGAGATTGTGGTTGTTTGAGTCAATTGTGGTTAACATTTGAGGAAAGAATAGTAAAGTATAGTTAATTTTTTATAACCTCGTGAAAGGATAACACCTCATGTATTGGAATGTGTGAATGGAAATGGGGAAAAATAAGGTGTGGGGATTTGAATGCTCATATGAGGGGTTGTGGTGGCACAAATGTGAGTGGAACGGTGATGTTTTAGAGGAGAAGTGTTTGGTATTATTGACAGATGGCAGGAGTACAATGATAAATCTATTTATCAGCACTGTTTCTGCTCTGCATCTTGCGCTGGTATCTAAGGATATAGACTATAAGACCATAAGACAAAGGAGAAGAAGTCGGCCATTCGGCCCATCGAGTCTGCTCCGCCATTTTATCATGAGCTGATCCATTCTCCCATTTAGTCCCACACCCCCGCCTTCTCACCATAACCTTTGATGCCCTGGCTACTCAGATACCTATCAATCTCTGCCTTAAATACACCCAATGACTTGGCCTCCACTGCTGCCCGTGGCAACAAATTCCATCGATTCACCACCCTCTGACAAAAAAACTTCTTCGCATTTCTGTTCTGAATGTGTGCACTTCAATCCTTAAGTCATGCCCTCTTGTACTAGACTCCCCCATCATGGGAAACAACTTTGCCACATCCACTCTGTCCATGCCTTTCAACATTCGAAATGTTTCTATGAGGTCCCCCCTCATTCTTCTAAATTCCAAGGAATACAGTCCAAGAGCGGACAAACGTTTCTCATATGTTAACCCTCTCATTCCCGGAATCATTCCAGTGAATCTTCTCTGTACCCTCTCCAAAGTCAGCACATCCTTTCTTAAATAAGGAGACCAAAACTGCCCACAGTACTCCAAGTGAGGTCTCACCAGTGCCTTATAGAGCCTCAACATCACATCCCTGCTCCTATACTCTATTCCTCTAGAAATGAATGCCAACACTGCATTCGCCTTCTTCACCACCGACTCAACCTGGAGGTTAACTTTAAGGGTATCCTGTACGAGGACTCCCAAGTCCCATTGCATCTCAGAACTTAGAACCTTTTCCCCATTTAAATAATAGTCTGCCTGTTTATTTCTTCTGCCAAGGTGCATAACCATACACTTTCCAACATTATATTTCATTTGCCACTTCTTTGCCCATTCTTCCAATCTATCCAAGTCTCTCTGCAGACTCTCCGTTTCCTCAGCACTACCGGCCCCTCCACTTATCTTCGTATCGTCAGCAAACGTAGCCACAAAGCCATCTATTCCATAATCCAAATTGTTGATGCACAATGTAAAAAGAAGCAGCCCCAACACGGACCCCTGTGGAACACCACTGGTAACCAGCAGCCAACCTGAATAGGATCCCTTTATTCCTACTGTCTGTTTCCCTCCAATCAGCCAACGTTCTATCCACGTATGTAACTTTCCTGTAATTCCATGGGCTCTTATCTTGTTAAGTAGCCTCATGTGTGGCACCTTGTCAAAGGCCTTCTGAAAACCCAAATATACAACATCCACTGCATCTCCCTTGTCTAGCCTACTAGTAATTTCCTCAAAAAAATGTAATAGGTTTGTCAGGCAGGATTTTCCTTTAAGAAATCCATGCTGAGTTTTGCCTATCTTGTCATATGCCTCCAGGTACTCTGTAACCTCATCCTTGACAATCGACTCCAATAACTTCCCAACCACCGATGTCAAGCTAACAGGTCTATAATTTCCTTTTTCCTTCCTTTCTCCCTTCTTAAATAGCGGAGTGACATTTGCAATCTTCCAGTCCTCCGGAACCATGCCAGTATCTATCAACTTTTGAAAGATCATCACTAATGCCTCCGCAATCTCTACAGCTACTTCCTTCAGAACACGAGGGTGCATTCCATCTGGTCTGGGAGATTTATCTACCTTTAGCCTATTCGGCTTCCTGAGTACTTTCTCTGTCGTAATTGTGACTGCGCACACTTCTCTTCCCTGCCACCCTTGAGTGTCCGGTATACTGCTGATATCTTCCTCGGTGAAGACTGATGCAAAATACTCATTCAGTTCCTCCGCCATCTCCTTATCTCCCATTACAATTTCTCCAGCATCATTTTCTATCGGACCTATATCTACTCTCACCTGTCTTTTACTCTTTATATACTTGAAAAAGCTTTTAGTATCCTCTTTGATATTATTTGCTAGCTTCCTTTCATAGTTAATCTTTTCCCTCTTAATGACCTTCTTAGTTTCCTTTTGTAAGCTTTTAAAAACTTCCCAATCCTCTGTCTTCCCACTAATTTTTGCTTCCTTGTATGCCCTTTCCTTTGCTTTATCTTTGGCTTTGACTTCTCTTGTCAACCACGGTTGCATTCTTTTTCCACTTGAAAATTTCTTCTTTTTTGGAATATACCTGTCTTGCACCTTCCTCACTTCTCGCATAAACTCCAGCCACTGTTACTCTGCCATCCTTCCCGCCAGTGTTCCTTTCCAGTCAACTTTGGCCAGTTCCTCTCTCATGCTACTGTAATTTCCTTTACTCCACTGAAATACCGACACATCAGATTTCAGCTTCTCGTTTTCAAATTTCACAGTGAACTCAATCATGTTATGATCACTGCCTCCTAAGGGTTCCTTCACCTCAATCTCTTTAATCACCTCCGGTTCATTACACAATACCCAATCCAGTACAGTCCATCCCCTAGTGGGCTCATCAACAAGCTGTTCTAAAAAGCCATCTCGCAGACATTCTACAAATTCTCTCTCTTGAGATCCAGTGCCGACCTGATTTTCCCAATCCACTCGCATGTTAAAATCCCCCACAATTATCATAACACTGCCCTTCTGACAAGCCTTTTCTATTTCTAGTTGTAATTTGTAGTCCACATTACTGCAGCTGTTTGGAGGCCTATAAATAACTGCCATCAGGGTCCTTTTACGCCTGCGATTTCTTAGCTCAACCCATAAAGATTCTGCACCTTCCGATCCTATGTCACCTCTTTCTAATGATTTAATATCATTTTTTACCAATAAAGCCACGCCTCCCCCTCTGCCTACCTTCCTATCCTTCCGATACACCGTGTATCCTTGGATGTTCAACATAGTATAGTACAGTATAGTACAGCATAGTACAGTATAGTAAGGGATCTTCTGGTAAAAGGGTGGTGCACTCAGTTGCTGTGGTTTCTATGGAGTCAATCCAATCATAGGTATTGTTGTATTTTTTAAACATATACTTTATGATTGCAAGACCCTGCTGGAGGTTAAGGACTTCAAGTACTACAGGTCTACCCCATCAGCAAGTTGGTTGTTCGTGGAGGAAATGGATTTGGTGTGGATTGTGCTGTTGCCTGCATTAGAGAGGCATCAAAGGAGTTGATGTGCAAAGGCAGTGTACAGTCTAACAATGATCTTAGTCATTTTTCTTGTGATTGCGAGACCCTGTTGGACATTGTTCATGTGGAATGCTGCAAATCAGATTCAATGATATGTTGGCAGACGGCAGAGAAGGTGTGTGGCCTCTCTCATAGTGAGGACTAGACCTCCAGCTGCGATGCTGCCTGTGTACAGTTGCCCAGGAGAAAGGCGTTGGAGTTGGTGTGCCCCAGCGGAGTGCTAGAAGCCGTGTGGATGGCTTCCAAGCTGGAGAAGGTGCTGCCACCCCGCCTTGCCACCACCTCATTGTTTGGCATAAAACAAGCTGTATTGTGTTCGACTGCACACTGCTGCAACTTGCATGGACTCAACGTCTTGGTCTATTTTACTTCGTGTGACTGTATTTTACTGATATATGTGCTTGCTATTTTATATGTGTTGTATGTGCATTGTGCTGCGTGTGACTGTTGTTAATGTGTTTTGCACCTTGGCCTTGGAGTAAGACTGTTTTATTTAGCTGTATTCATGCATGGT
This sequence comes from Mobula hypostoma, assembly GCF_963921235.1. Lineage (NCBI taxonomy): Eukaryota > Metazoa > Chordata > Chondrichthyes > Myliobatiformes > Myliobatidae > Mobula > Mobula hypostoma. The sequence goes on along the minus strand of NC_086103.1, from coordinate 85,545,205 downwards.
GAATGAGAATTGAACTTGAACTTGGAACTGTATGATGTTACAACAGTGAGAGTGATCATTTCCCCATCATCTGTTCAATAGGAATAATCGTGTACCAGAGGAAAGGTTCATATTCACAAATCAAATTTTAAAAAGGCAAATTGGGATGTGTTTGATTTATGTGAAAGTACAATTATGATTAATGTTATTTTCTTAAAAATTGGCTCAGATTTTCCAAACTGTTAAATGCTGGGATGGCGCAGTTTGGAAGAGAGCTAGGAAGGTTATAGAGTTAGGAAAATATGTTCTGTCAATGAAGTAGAAGAATTGGAATTTAGTGGGTGTTTGGGTCAAACCTCCTCTGCATTCCCTGAAGGGATGAGTGAACCATTAATTGACCCGGCATAGTATATTTACCTAAAGGAAGTCATCTGCTGACACAAGCACACAATCCAGAAGCAACAAGGAACCATTAACCAACTCTCTGCCTGGGAGCATCAATTCCACGCTCATCTACCTCCTCCCTTAGAGGCACAAATTCCATTGTCTGAAGGCTTTGATGGGTCTCCAACCTAATGTTGCATCTTCCTGTCCCAGTGCTCCTTAGACTTTGAACTCCAGCCACCTCCGTATTCTACAGACTGGGCCAATGTCATCTTCTGTATCTCTGTCTTCACTGGGCAAGTGCTAACCTGGTCCACCACTAACTGGTTAATAAATCCACTATCTGAAACAGATATGAGAATCTCACTTCTGAGTCATACCAGCTTCCACAACCATCCAGGAAGTGGAAGGAAGGCAGTGGATCTAATACTTCGCCTACATCCAAGACTCGTGCTCGGTGCTGCAATACACCATGGAATACAGGACTCTTGTGGGAGAGTGCCCTGGAATTTGGAACAGCTGCTGGCCCATCACAGCCTCTTGAAGCACTTGAAAGATGAGCTGTCTACCTGGAAGTTGCCAAATTATCTTGAAAGCCTCATCACTCTGGCTGTCCATGTTGACAGGGGCCTTATGATTTATCCACTAGATCATCAGGTAGACACCCAGTTCCGTTCCCAGAAACATTTCAGGTTGCAGGACCCTCATCGTCAACACCTTCAGATCTCAGGCAGTTAAGGTGAACTTCTTGCCATAAAATGGGCCTTTGAGGAATGGAGACATCAGCTAATGAGAAACATCAAGGCATCCCTGATCTTGACTGAATGCTAGAGCCTCATATCCTTACAACAGACCCGCCAGCTCAACCCATGTCAAGCTTGCTGGACCCCCTTCCTCAAACAATTCACCTTCACTATCTCCTGCCGACCCAGTTCCAAGTACACTAAGGCAGATGCCCTGTCACAACAGCTCAACTCAGCTGAAACAGAGACAACCCCTCAGCCCATCATTCCATCCTCTCAGAGGCCCACTCTAGTAGGCCCACTCCTCACTCCTTTCCAGCCACCTAGGCATATGACAGACTCTGGATTTTGGTGGCTTACCATGACTAGAAGTGTTGATCATTGCTTGCCCTTGGTATGCCCCGTTCATTTCCTCCAAACAGCAGCCCTCTGGGCTCCTGCAGACCCTGCTGGTCCCACATTACCATGGTTTTCATCATGGGTTTGCCACCTTCCGATGGGGATATGTTGATTGTGATAGTGGTGGACCAGTTCTCCATGGTTCCCACTTGAATATCCTCACCAAGCTTCTGTCGGCCGCTGTGATGGCAGATCTGGTTCTCCAAAATATAGTCACCTCCACAGCTTCCCTCAAGACCAGAGTCTATTCATTCAGGGTGAGGGAGGAGTTGGATAGGGTAGACTGGGAACACAGGCTGTATGGTGGGATGGTTGAGAAACAGTGGAAGACTTTCAGAGAGATTTTTCATGGTGCTCAACAAAAGTATATTCTAGTTTAAAGCAAGGACAGTAAGGGTGGGGAAAGCCAGCCATGGATAACTCAGGAAATAAAGGAAGGCATCCAACTAAAAGCTACAAAGTTTCCCATGAGTAGTAGTGGGAAACTGGAGGATTGGGAAAACTTTAAAACGCAACAAACAATCACTAAGTGAGCAATAAAGAAAGGGAAGATAGATTATGAAAATAAATTAGCACAAAATATAAAAACTGATAGTTGAAGTTTTTATACAGGTGTCCCCCCGCTTTTCGAACGTTCGCTTTACGAAACCTCACTGTTACGAAAGACCTACATTAGTACCCTGTTTTCGCTTTCAGAAGGTGTTTTCACTGTTACGAAAAAAAAATCAGCACGCGAAAAAAGGTAGCGTGCGATAAAAGGCAGCGCGCGCCCCGAACAGCCGCTCTCCCCGGATTCGGAACTGCATTGCTTTAACACATGCCTGTGAGCAGCCGTTTGCAAGATGAGTTCTATGGTATTGGAAAAGCCTAAAAAAGCTCGTAAGGGTGTTACACTTAGCGTAAAACTAGACATAATTAAGCGTTTCGATCGTGGTGAACAAAGTAAGGACAAAGTGAGTTTGGCTTGTGGAAGGTGACGAACATGATGTTGAAGAGGTTTTGGCATCAAATGACCAAGAACTGACAGATGAAGAGCTGATGCAATTGGAAGAAGAAAGGATAACAATCGAAACCAAATGAGTAATGATAAAGTACGACTTTTATTTTGAAAGGCTACATTGGTTTAGGGGATACTTGCAGGATGGTTTAAGTCCTTACAAAGAACTGTATGATAGAAAGATGCGCGAGGCTCAGCAGTCAAGCAAGCCTTCCACATCAGACACAGCAGACGACAAACCCCAACCTTCGACATCGAGGCGAGCAGTCATAGGAGAAGATGAGCTGCCTGCTCTAATGGAAACAGACAATGAGATGACACCCCAATATCCCACCACCCCAACCCTGAGGCCATGGACAGATACCAATTCGCGGAGAATGCAGCGGTCGCCAGGAGGCACACAGCACGTCTTTAAGAAGAAAGCCGAAATAAACATGTTAATTAATTAGGTGCCGCCAACAATTACGTGCCGGGCAGCACCTAATTAAATAGCATATTTGTTTTGGCTTTTTTCTTAAAGATGTGCTGTGTGCCTTCCGGCTACCGCTGGACCCCTGCATGCTTTGCGGCAATGTATCACTCGGTGGTCTGGAGGGTGGGGGCCACTGCGACTACTCAGCCTAACACACCATCATCAGTGTGCTTGGCGCTGTCTTCACGATTCCGGTAAGTGATACTACACTGTACATACATTATTTCTACTTTATATAGGCTGTGTATTTTTACGTGTTATTTGGTATGATTTGGCAGCTTCATAGCTTAAAGGTTACTGGAGAGTGCTTGCGCTGTGTTTTTGCCAACAGCGCTTGCGTGAGATTTTCTGCCAACAGCACTTGCGTGAGATTTTCGCTTCAGGGAACAGTTCAGTGATGATTGTGGAAAAGTATTTCTACTTTATATAGGCTGGAGGTTCACCAGGTTGATTCCAGGGAAGAGGGGTTAGACTATGAGGAGAGATTGAATTGCCTGGGACTGTACTCACTAGAGTTCAGAAGAATGAGAGAAGTTGTTAGAGAAACATAAAAAATTATGAAAAGGATAAATAAGATAGAGGTAGGAAAGTTGTTGCCACTGGTAGGCGAGACTAGAACTAGGGGCATAGCCTTAACATTTGGAGGAGTAAATTTAGGATGGAGATGAGGCAGAACTGCTTTTCCCAAAGAGTGGTGAATCTGGGGAATTCTCTGCCTAATGAAGCAGTGGAGGATACCTCAGTAAACAATATTTAAGACAAGATTCAATAGATTTTTGTATAGTAGTGGAATTGAGGGTTATGGGGAAAAGGCAGGTACGTGGAGATGAGGCCACGGTCAGATCAGCCATGATCTTATTGAATGACAGGGCAGACTCGATGGGCCGGATGGCCTACTCCTGCTCCTATTTCTTGCATTCTTATGTTCATCTCCCATTTCTGCTCCCTCCTCCACACCTCAGTGAGCTTGTTTTCTGGCTATCATCTGCAGACCAATGGTCATTCAGAAAGAGACAATCAGCAAGTGGAGAATTTTCAGCAATGCTTTGCACTCTCTAACCCTTTGATATGGAAGAAGTACCTGCTTTGGGCCGAACTGTCTCACAATCTGCACACCTCCTCTAGCTCAGGTGTGTCACCCTTTGAAGTGCTTCATGGCTACCAACCTCCATTGCTCCCCATGGAGGTGTCAACATTGGATGTCCGGAGCACCAGGCCCTGGTTTGCTGTTGCTGGAATGCTTGGAGAAGGGCACGGAAGACCATTCTAACTGCCAGCTTATTGTGCCTACTGCCGTCAGGCCACCTTCTCTCGCTACCCAGTCAGACCAATCAGCCTGGTGAATGTGTCTGTCTATCCACCCGATGTTTGCCCCTGCTCACCGATTCCTAAAAGCTCTGGACTCTGTTCATTGTCCCTTCTGGATCACCATTGCATCAATCCAGTCACATACCAACTCAAGCTGCCTTAGACCCTTAGGATCACACCTACTTTCTATGTGTCCTGCCTGAAGCCTATTGTCTATCGAGCACTCGACCCACCTGGACTGCACCTCTGTAAAATAAGATGGTGGAATGTGGTGAAGTGTACATGGTTCATCGTGAGTGGGGTGTGCTGGTTGACTGAGAAGGCAATGGCCAAAAGGAGAAGTCTTGGGTACCATCCAGTTACATCCTGGATCCATCACTCATCAGTGAGTCCCACCAGTCACGTCTGGATTATCTGGGTCCATTGGGTGTGGGAATCCTGTCAGGCCTGCACATGCAGGAACCTCCCAGTTTTCTCCCAGCTGATAGTATTTAGCTGCCACTCATTCCACTCATCACCTGCAGACCGTTTAAGCCCAGGTCTCATCCAGGTTCCTTGTTCACTTATCAACGGTCTCAACCAGTTGGTCCCAGTCTTTACTCTCCCCGTCTAAATGGCAGGAGGATGAGATAGCAGCGCGCCGCGTGAGTGCAGCCCTCCAGTGAAAAATGATATCGTATCCGTTAAATAGGGGCTGTGGACAATTCTGATTTGATGGAGACAGACGTGAAAGCACAGAGGAACATCTGATGACATTTCTGAAATGCCAATTCGCTGCCGTTGTTACTGCGTGATCGAGAAATCTTCCAGAGGGAAGGCCACAAAATCCCCAGCTTTGTCTGCTGCTGGCGACCAAGATTAAGGTCGAATCGTTGGGATAGAGATGGTTCTCAGTACTTGGTGTCGGAGGGCTGATCGAAGGCTCGAAGTTTCTGGACGACTCATAGTCGGACTGTGGTCGGGCATGGCAGGGAGAGTTTTTCTTCCTTCTCCCGTCTGCGTGAGATGTGGGACATTTGAGAGACCTTGAACTTTTTACTGTGCCATGGACTGTTCTTCATCAAGTTATGGTATTGTTGCACTGTTGGAACTATATGTTATAATTATGTGGTTTTATTAGTTTTTTCAGTTTTGGTTTGTCCTGTGTTTTGTGATATCACACCGGAGGAAATATTGTATCATTTTTTAATGCACGCATTACTAAATGACAATAAAAGAGGACAGTGTGCCTTCATAATCTAATCTAAAGTTGACTTTGTTGCCTGCTGTGCTCTGTTGTTTTGTGGCCCCTCGTGGCTTGTGATTTTTGTAGTATACGTAAAGTTATCATTTACCACTAAATCATCTCTGCTGCTCTGCTCTGGGGTCAAGCCTCCTCGACATTCCCTGTTAAACTCTTCTCATAACTTCATAAAATTTCTTGACATATCTGCTCCTCATGATTCCACTGAGGGGCCTCCATTTCTAAGTTCTACCCAAATGATCTCATTAGATGATGCCTTGTATGTGCCCTGTCAGACTGACACAATAAATTAACCACGGGGTGTAGAGGAATCCCATGCCATATTCCCCTTGTTGCAATTGTGGAATCAGGAGAAGTATATATCCACTTCGGAAATAATCCATTTCCACCTGAGGAAATATAGTAGCTGAGGGTTCCTGCTTCGAACGAGCAACAATCTCAGTCTTCCAGTACTTAGCTAATCTTCAAGTTAATTGTTGATTCCCAGATTCAGGAACATCAAAAGACAACCTTGTTTCAGAATCTAAGTCATGCTTTTGGCAAGGTTCTGGAAACATTGGTGGAATCTGCGCAATACCGGGTGTACAAACCTTTGTCTGCTAAGGAAGGTTGTGGGAACAGAGAATCCCTGACTCCTCTCAGCACGTCAGGATCTCTTGTATCTGATCCTCAAACACTGTCCTTGCCAGGGTCCAATTCCAATTCCAGATGCTGGAATGTGGGACAACAAATAATCAACAACAGAAACATAGTGAGCCAAGTAGTTTCTGTGGGGGGGTGAAGAAATGGTCGATATCTCGTGTTAAAATCCTGCATCAGGATTCGTGTCTAATCAGACTCCAACATATTTGAGCAAATGGCCACCTGTTATAAGACGAAACAAGTCCCCTCGCCAAGTTTCTCACTCATGTAATTCAGTCAATGTGGCCCAGGGAGTCAGTTAATTACACCTTTCTAAGATGCACCTAAAATTCTAACAACTGAACTTTAGTGATAAGGCAAGTATTCTTTAAGTTTAATATTTTTATCAGTTTTATTATTGAAGCCCAATTCACTCAAACCCCGTTGCAATTGTCTTGGGTTGAAATTGGGAGGAGAAGCAGAGTAACAGGATTGTTTGACACCTTTCATGCAAATTCCATATAAAAGTGATTTAACCTGGGTTGGATCTCACTTCTAACTACTGTATTTCTGGGTAATGAGGAACTGGACCAGCTAGTTTCCATTAATGCAGTGACCTAAAGACATTACCCATTACAGACATTTCCTCCACTACCAATGTGAACTAGCGATTTACATCTTCATTGGTAGATCAGAGTACAAATAGGGGCACATTGGCAATGTTCCTTTTTCTCATTGGTCAAAGGGCTATTCTATTGGAAAATTATTAGATAGTTTCAAAACTCAAATGCAGCTGCAAAATCTTCCAAGGTCCACAAAGTGAGCTACAACTGACAGGGACATTGTAAGGATGCCTCAGTGGAGTCTCTGCAATCAGCTCTCTGTTACTGGGGTAGTTGATATGGCCATGGCTCACCACTTAGAACAGGAATTATGGGTATGTCCATCAGCAAACTCCCTGCTGTCAGAAAATCTTCAGAGACACTACACCTTGTCTGGAACTCTGATGGACAACTTGTTCACGGGTTTAGGTTTTCCAGGTGTTCTCACTGAGATGTACAACATTCTGCCAGAAGAATGAAGATACAATTTCAACATTTAAGAGGCATTTAGACAGGCACATGAAGGGACAGGGAATGAAGGAATTCAGGGCATGTACAGGCTGCTAGGATTAATTGAGAATGACATCATAGCCAGCACAGGCTGCTTGATCCCTCCTGGTTGTTATCTCACTGATGAGAATGTAGGGGTTCCTTTCTCTGAATCTAAAGGCTTATTACTGCACTATAATAGGTTCCCTCTCCTGCCAGGTTGCTACCTACCTGCTGCGAGGAGTGTGTCATAAAGGTGTTATGTTCTTCTCAAACTGGTGTGCTGCAAGTTATCAGAATTAATCCTGTGTCCTTCAGGAAGTCCTGATTCTGTGTGGAAATCAAAATGCTGTTTCCAATGTAACTCTTTGTGAGGACATTTTATTGAATAAAGCTGTATTGAGTAAAATGAAAATGAAATCCAATTTCAACATCCTTTTGAAAGAAGATGAAACACAATTTCAATGCAGTGACAAACTCTGATGATGCTTCAAGCACCATCACCTCTCTTCCTGTGTCAAAGCCAGAAAATGCTGGAAATAGTTAACTGGTCTGGCAGCATCTGTGGAAACAGAACAGAGTGAACATTTCAAAGTTTCAAATTAAATTTATTATCAAAGAATGTATAAATTATATCACCTTGAGATTAGTTTGCTTACAGATCGCCACAAAGCAAGAAACCCAGAAGAATCCAATTAAAAAAAATATAAAAACCAACACCCGATGCACAGAGAAAGGAAAGAAAAACACAAATCAACCATAGAAGCAAGCGACAATACTCCGAACCAAAATAAGTCCTTAGATCCGAATCGGGGAGCGTGGTGCAGACCCAAAGCCTCAGTATCAGTTCATCATATTGGCGGGCGCAGACCACAGCAGCCAGGGTAGTCTTCATAGCCTCAGCCCCATGGAGAGAGGAGTGAAGATCACAGGAAACCAAGCAAATTAGGTTCTCACCTCTGATTGCGACACCCTGTCTTTCCAGTCTTATCTGGGCTGGCATTTAAATTGTCCAAGCACTGTATCATACTAGGACCAAGGACCAAGCACCACTGCAGTGAAAGGCTAGACCATGCTGTGCAGTGAGTCACTCCAGGCCCAGATTTTGCCGCCCAGCTGGAAGCAGCTCTCGATTCCTCCAAATCAACTTGGCATCCAGAACGATCCAACCTCACACCTGGGCCTTTTGTACGGGCAGCAAAAATCCTCTGCTTCAACTTCTCCTCTCAGAATGGCTCACGCCATCTGCATTGATTCTGCAACATTCCGGCATAATTCATTCCTCAAATTTGCGTTGTCTTCGTTTGCCTCTTCATTGTGATAATTTAGCACAATTTACTTCAGAAAAGGTGTTGTTAGCAATGTTTTTAATTGAAATTCTTGCCTTTTAAACTACCAGTGAGCTGTCGTATACATCCAGTAGTGCCATCTTAAACATTTCATTTAGATGACCCTTCATTAGAACCAGGAAAGAGTTTGAACTAGTTTCCTAATCAGATTAGAAAATTTGTTCAGAGGGTTAGGACATTTATTTTGTGTCAGTCTTCAGAGTGGAGGACACATCTAACATGTCTAAGAAAGAAGTTATGGGTATAATGGGAGATGAGGACCTCGATACAATCAGTCATGGAGGAGGTAATGTTGAGTAAAATAGTAGGCCTAATAGTAGACATCTCAGGATACTGAAAAAAATGGTGTAGGTTATAGTAGAGCCAAATGTGATAATATACACAAATTATTTGGATTGTGGGCAGGTCCTGAAGTGTTGGAACACAACAAATGTCACGTCTATGTTTTTAAAAGGATGTAGGCATAAGGCAGGAAATTAAAGGCCAGTTACCTTGAAGTCTGTAGTCATGAAAATGCTGACGTACAGACAATCTGCCTCCTGTTTGAGCTAAAATGTAAAATTTTGACTCATCAGGCCAGAGCACATGCTGCCATCGTTCAGCACCCCAGCCCTTGTGTTTTCATATGTAGGTAAGTCTCTTGGCTTTTGTTCCACTCCGGAGGAATGGTTTTTTGGCAGCACATCTTCCATGAAGACCACTGCTGACTTAGAAATGATTGGCTGAGACAGGAGGCGGTTTGTCTGTAGAAGAGCTTGAGTATCTACAGCCAACCGTGAAGCTCAGCGGAGGTTCCCTGCAGGTTTGGGCTGCATTTCTGCAAATGGAGTTGATGATCTGGTCAGAATTAACTGAATCCTCAATACTGAGATGTACAAGCACATTCTCATCCATCATGCAATATAGTTGTAATTTCCAGTATCCATTAATATTACTATTTTTAGATGGTAGCATCACATGGATATTCCTCTAGTTGAGGGGAATGGTGTTATGTTTGACAAGCTGTGAAATACACGAACCAGTGACCCACAAATACGCATCACCCCTTCCCATTTCTTTTGACACTTAGGATGATTGCTTTCATGTTTAACAGCTGGATCTACTTTAAGAATCGTTATCCCACCCTGTCTTCTGTATTATATTTTCAGATTTCAATTTTGGAAGTACTGCTATCTGTCACTACTGACAATTTAGCATCACCTTCAACAGTGAAAACAGGTGTAAACTATCCATTCAGTACCTAATATGTCAAACCGATGTTTACTTTGAACTAAATCATGCAGATAAGATGCTGTAACTGATTTAGGCCATTTAAGCACCTGTGCACCTGTGTGGGATTTGTTTCTTTCACTTTAGTTATCATATATTGCTGTAGCCTTTGTATTGAGCCCTATATTTAAATCAAGCCTAGAAATAAAAGTATTTTCTCTCCAATGTTCAGAACCCCAAATAAAATGACTTGTAGAAATTTTAAACCATGTATCAAGACATATTGCACATCTGGCAGTTTAACTTGGTTGTTGGCACTCATATCTTTAAGACAGAAGAACAGGGTTTAAACTCTCACAGATTTCAGCTCAAAAATTAGATTATTGATTCAGAGCAAGACTGATTGAGAGCTGCACTGCCCAAAGAGTGGCCTTTGCAAATCACAGCATCATTTAAATTTAAATTTAAACTTAGAAATCTGCAATGGTTTCATTTCCATAAGAACATAAGATATATGAGCAGAATCAGCCAATCTAGCCCATCATGGCTGATCGAATTTTCCTCCCTACCCCAATCTCCTGCCTTCTCCCCTGATTTCAGGTGCCTGTGCTGCCTTATACTCAGAGTAGTCCATCTTAAACCACAACTTAAAACCCTGTATGTTCCTCATTCCTCATTCTCAGGCACCTTTCAAAATTAGACAAACAAACTGTTTCCATTTGCTTTTCAGATCAAAAGTTAAAGCTGTGAACTCTTGAAGCATAAGAAACTCTATCGATACATGGGTGATGATGGCCAGCACAGAATCATTTGTTCAAAGTACCTGCTTCCATCCTGTATGTCTCTTTGACTCTTTCTTTCCTGACTAGATCATTTGCCAATGGATTTTTAACATTTTGGACCTCTGGTTATTTACCCTTTGTAGGCAGACATAAATTTTCTCAATTAAAATCGCTTAGTTTTGAAAGTATCTATTAATTAACTTTTAAATCTCACTGGTTGCATGTTATATAATCATTCATAAAACAGACACTCTGCCAAACACATGGACTTGGCTACCAGCTTCATTGCCATCGGATGAGCATATTTAGTACCATGCAATGTTTTGAAGAGGAACTGCACTTAAAGAGAATGTACGAACAATGACAACACTACAATGTGTCTGTGTTAGTTAAAACAAGGGTATTAAATTACTTATGCACATATTTTTCTTTGAATCTTGTAATGCTTTATAAACAAGTCTTTTATTCACACTATAGATATCAGGACATCGGCTGCTGCATCAACTGAGGTGACTTAGTTTCAACTCCAATCAAGTTCATTCATTTCAAATTTCCATCAGCATATGGTGTTTATCCGACTTTTTTGCCAAACAAATGGTGTATTGATCATGGCGGTCACCTCAAATAGCTGCAGGTGGTTTGGAGATCCTTGCTTGCTTGGGCCGTTTTCATGTTTCAAAAGAACTGTTCTTCCAGGCTGAAGTGCTGTGGATCTGAACATCATGTGCTTCTCATATGCTCCACATTATGGCTTTGTGACGCTCACACAGTTGATCATTTATCTCAAGGGCTGAACATGTAAGTTTGAAAACCCATCTGGGCCAAAACTGGTGTGATTGTTCAGTACTGCCTTGGTCTGCAGTTTTGTTAAAACCAGTTAAAAATCTTTTGTCTAAAATTCTCCTTTGTCATGAGTAATACGTTTGGCTTCATTTAGACCATAAAACTATAAGACTTAAGAGCAGACTACGTGTGTTGGGCATTGTGTCTAGTGATCTCAAGGTCACTAGTTCAAGCCTCAGCTGTGGCAGCGTGTTTGTGTCCTCGAGGAAGGCCCTAATCACACATTGCTCTAGTGTCTGTGTGAGGACTGGCACCCCACACAGACTTCCAATCTGCACCTTGTAAGGCATGAAAGTGCCTGACGCAGTCCTCTCATGGTCTGAATCGATGTTCCCTCCCTCCCTCCTAAGAGCAGAAGTAGGTAATTTGGCCCATCGAGTTTATTCTGCCATTCTATCATAGTTGATTTATTATCCCTCTCAATCCCATTCTCCCCTTAATATTTGATGCCCTGACTAATCAAGAACCTATCAACCTCCCACTTTAAATATACCAAGTGTTCATGATGATCTCCCCTTTGCCCCACCATTTCTCAGTAGGGAGGTGCTCTTGTGAGCCATGATTCCGAGGTGGATTGTAGACTACAGCTGAATAGTGATCCGTTATCAACCATCACTATTGGAGGAAACCCAAACAGCTTTATTTCCTACAATGATGAATCCACTACACTCCTCAGCAATTACCAGCAAAACATTCACCTGAGAATTCTGTATTTGTCCTCACAAGATTATTTATACAATTGATTTAGACCCTAGATGCACAACTATTCAGTGTTTAGCCATGCTGACCCTCTAATATCTGTACAATTTTCACAATTCCTGGTCTGATATGTACAGAATCAAGGAATCATTGAGTAATACAGCATTAAACAATCCCTTTAATCCAATTCTCGATGCCAATCTAAATTCCTATACGAGCTAACCTCATATGCCTGTACCCCACTAAACCTCGTATAATGATGCACATTTTAAGCTTTATAATTATACCCACCTCTAAGGTTCCTCTGGCTGCTTATTCCATATAACCACCAATTCCCACGTCAAACATACCCCTCCAATCCCATTTAAATCTCCCCCCCCCTCACCCTAATCGTATGCCCTCTAATTTTAGTCAATCCCTACCCTGGGAAAAAAGACGGAGACCATTCACCTCACTTCCATATCTCATGATTATATATACTTTGGTAAGGTTATTGCTCAGCCTCATACACTCCAGCAAAATAAGTGCCAGCCTAACCAGCATCTTCTTATCTGTCAAGCCATCCAGTTCCAATGACATCTACATGATTTTTTTCTGCATCCTTTCCATCTTAATTACATCCTTCCAATAGGTGAATGTCCAAAACTGTACACAATGCTCCAAGTGTGCTTTTGCCAAAGAATTCATGGAAAGTGACTTTGATACATTCTGTTGGCAATTGCACAATGAAGGTGTAAGGCTTGAGGTGTGTTTAATTATGAATTCATTGCAAATTTGGTATAAATCTGTTTGGAGGTGTGTACTGTCACAAAGGATGCATTTTCCATACTGAAACCAAATTACTGCCATTCCCAGTAACAGGAAATAATCTTGATTTGTCGCCAGAGCAACAGACAAATGGAAAGGAACTCATTAGGTCCATGGAGAAAAATAGATGCTGTTTTGGGATGAGACTCTTCATCAGGATTGTTTTATTGCCATTTCAATTCTACTCAACATTATCACTTTGGACTTCAGAAATTCTGCAGATGCTGGAAATCCAAAGCAACACACAATAAATGCTGGAGGAATTCACAGGAGCAGCATTCCACAGCCTGAACTGTCAGCCTGTCTACATTTGTTATGCCTCCAACTTCTCAAATTTAAGTTCTAGCCTGCACCCAAGCCTGTTGAACCAAAGCCTGACCACTCTAACACTGTCCACTCACACAACGACTGCTCCACTCAAACTCCACATTTTTTATTGGCCCTTGCTAATTAACCATAGTTATTATTAACCCAAGCAATCTCTTACTCTGCAGAGAAGTCCTGAGAGACCAAGCTTGCTTTTTAAAACTGGTGTACAAGGTCCACAAGGGATTGTCCCTAACTCACTCTGCGATCTCCCACTCCACAGTGGAGTCCTAACAGGCCCCGTTTGCTTTTTAAAACTGACCTGTGGGCACCCATCTGTACCAATCCCATCTTATAGCACATGACCCTTAGCCTTCAGGGTTAAGCATTTCTAGTGCTCATATACTCATCCTTTGAACGCTGTCAGTGGCTTTCCGTCCGCCAATCTCTCAGGCAGTACATTCGAGGTACTTACCTCTCAATGGATGAAAAGGTCCACCTCAGGTCTCCTCTACAATTCTTACAGATTACCATAAAAGACCACTTCAGGTAAGAGAAAAACTCTTAGCCCATCTATACCCTTCATAACTTTATATACCTCAATACTGTTCCCTTTTAACCTCTTCTGCTCCCAGGAAGTCCATGTTATGTCATGACAATGCTATTTAGAACAGGTTTCTTTTCAGAAAACTCCATCTATTCCCTCTTTAAGATAGTGTAAATGTCTGAACAATGATTCTATAATTAATTTGAAGTATTTTGGGTAATATTGTTAGCAACAGGGATAAGTAAACAGAATATATAGTTACTGTCATTTTGAGTGCAAGATGTGTTTAAGTACAACCCAAATATGAACTTGTGTCAATTTTTCTTGCATTTTCCTGTATGTGTTTCAAAATTGAGTCACCACTACTATTTAACTAGCCAATTTTGAGGGAACAATAAATTGTCACACCAACCCAAACAACAATATTTTTTGAAGAAGAGTATGTTTGGCACACCTTTGTTGTATATTTCAGACTGTCAAGACGACAATGACCAAGTCATTTGACACATATTTAAATGATATGACATTTCCCAGTCCTATCTACTGGGAAAAGTAGCTTTGTTGGTTCGAAGGGGAAGCCACTGGATTACAAGTACAGACTAAATAGCAACAAAATCTGCACTCACGACAAATTTTACACCTCAGTAGAACATAGAGCCCGAGTCGGTCATGTCCCATTGCACAAGATGTCCCAATATCCTTGCAAGACTGGTTTGTTAGACCTGTTGGAGAGGGTTTAAACTAATTTGGCAAAGGGATGGGAATGGGAGTGGTAGGGCTGAGGATGGGGCAACGTGTGTATAGTGAGACTGTGAGGAAGGACAGGCAGTTGATAGGGCAAAATTGCAGTCAGTGGGAGGAGTTGAAGTGTAACCGGGGGACAAGATCAAAAAGGTTGATGAATACAGGACAGAAGGTGTTATATTTGAATGCATTTTTGTAGTGCAGTTAGAGATTGGCAGGTATGAGACTCTGGGCATCACTGAGTCATGGCAGAGAAGATCATAGGTGGGAGCTTAACGTCCAAGGATACACATTGTATCGAAAGGGCAGGCACGGAGATAGAGGGGGTGGGGTGGCTTTGAGAA